>NC_088239.1:51966487-52126487 GCF_036934945.1 Oncorhynchus masou masou | reverse complement strand
ATTACTGTATGTTAGAGTGCATTTTGATCCATAGTAACTTACCAAGACATTCAAATACAGCATAGAGACACCTGCTATGGTTATGGACCAAAGCTAAGTATCCTTCACGATAAGCCTTTCCTCTTCCTGTTGACAACAGGTCTTTTTTATAAAACATTTAATGACCTGTTGACCTGTGAAGAAGGAAACTGCGTAAAACAACAGTTAAAAAGTATGGAGTAATAGAGAGAGAATATACACGTTTGACAGAGGTCAAATGTCACCAGCTCATCAGGCAAATACTCAACTGATGTAATTTAGAACTACCATAGTATATCAAGTCGAACCATATAAACCCAATGTGATTTACACATTAGTATATTATTAACATGGTGTTGAAAACAATGTAAAAAAAATATATATACAGTAAGTATACAAACACAAACCTTTAACAAATAAAACAAAATCCTTTGTTCTTCTTTTCCTTTTACAAGGGAGATTTCTCAAATTCAGAAAGTGTAGATTGCCATTAGTACTTTTAAAGTGAAACGATCCTGGACAATCTTTATTTTCAATATAGTTTTAGCAGTTTGATGTGTCCTGGAAATCCTCATGAAATGCAAATGAAGTGCCGCAATCTACCAGTGTTTCATCTGAAGGCAAATCAGAAAGCTGAGGTAGAACGAGCGTGTAAAAAAACAAGTTGAATATGGGCAAGGTGGAGCGAGTCATGATTAATACTGCAATTGCACAGAAAAACAGTCAGTCTACCTATTACATCCTCAACAGAGACAGCCAGATTAATCTAGATTGCACACTTACAAGAGGGCTGCTGGGACTGGTTATGCCCTCCACAGGGGGAAAGAGCAGGGCTGGCATGGGACAGACTTCCGCTGATAACCTCCCCCTTACGTGTAGGCACTAGATGGAGGCCAGCTTTGGCATTTGGTGTGGGGCCAGATTCTGAATTTGGGGAGAGGGAAGGGGGGTTTGGATATCAAGGCTTTCCCTGTTGGCATCTGGGGTGGAAGGGGGCCCTGATGAATGGATCCACTATAGCTCTGCCTCCAATGGTCCAGGAGTGCAGGGGGCCCACAGCCACCGAGCCCACAGCAGCCTGCTGTCCCACACTGGAGACCACTCGGTGGGCTGCGACAGGCTGCTGGGGCAGGGGGACCTCCGAGCACCGGGAGTACCTAGGCTGGGCCTGCCAGATGATGGGCCTAGGGGCAGAAACAGGTGTGAACAGGGCCTTCCCCTGGACACTGGGATGTAAAAGACTATGGGGATGGTGGGTGTTTGGCTGGACCTGGCAGAGGGGCTGTTTGTTGGGCTGTGGAGGGTGGGAGACAGTGACAGCAGCCCCAGCTATCTCATTCCTCTTCCCAAAGGGGGCCTGGAGGAAAGGATCAGATGGCAGAGCAGGCTTGTGGGCCAGAGGGAAAGGGGAGTTGGTAAACACATCTCTCCCTTCTTTCCCTGCAATCCTGAAAGGGGCCTGCAGGAAGATATCAGGGGAGGGGACTGTGTGCTGCTGTGTAGGAGGTGAGAGACACTGGGACTGTTTCTGGTCAGGCTTGATTGGTTGGTCAGAGGACTTAGAAAGCACCGGGTGGGAGTTTGTCTCATCTGGGTACAGTGAGGGGGGAATGATGCTGCTGTGGGCAAAAGGAAGTCTCTGTCTGTGCTCCTCTTCAACAGCTGGTCCAGAGCTGTCGGTCCTGGAGAAACCTGGTCGTGTCTCACAGCTGCTAGGTTCCCTCTGCAGGTCTGTAGGGTACAGAGGACAACAGTCAGACTGACAGGCCGTTTAAATAAACCAGGATAGCCAACTAACATTCAAGTTCATTACACATTGTAATAACTAGTTTTGTTATGGTGTGCACAGAATGTGACGGAAAATGATATACAATCTAAACATGATTTGACATACCATTCACATACACTAGTTACTTCTGTAATCGGCACTGAAAATCAAAATGTGTCAATTGAATTTCTGAATGGTAAGTCAAACAAGACCAGACAGGAGAGCAATCTGAAGCTGCCATTGCCCCTCAGAAAGTAGTGTGAGAACAGAGGAGTGGGACAATCCTTTTCTGAGAACTAGCCAGCTCGAACAGATAAGATATTGATATTTAGAAATAAAACAAAATTGGGCGGGGAATGAAGTAATACTTTAAAAGGTGTAAAACCAAATCCAAAGTGTCAATTTGATAATGGACAAACAGAGCCTTCAGAAAGTATTCACACCACTTGACTTTTCACACATTTTGTTGTGTTCCAGCCTGAATTTAAAATGGATTACATTTGGATTTTGTGTCACTGATCTACACACATTGTCTTGAGTCAATAAGTATGACACTTTTGTTATAGCAAGCCTAAATAAATTCAGGAGTAAAGATGTTGTGCAATAATAGTGGTTAACATGATCTTTACAGTTAACTGTAAGGTCAATCAGTTGAGTAGTGAATTTCAAGCACAGATTCAACAAAAAAAGACCAGGGAGGTTTTCCAATGTCTCGCAAAAAAGGGCACCTATTGGTAGATAGGTAAAATTAAAGGCGATACTGAATATCCATTGGAGCATGGTGAAGTTATTACTTACACTTTGGATGGTGTATCAATACACACAGTCACGACAAAGATACAGGCGTCCTTCCTAACTCAGTTGCCGGAGAGGAAGGAAATTACTCAGGGATTTCCCCATGTGGCCAATGGTGATTTTAAAACAGTTAGCGTTGAATGGTTGTGAAAGAAGAAAACTAAGGATGGATCAACAACATTGTAGTTACTCCACAATACTAACCTAAATGACAGAGAAGACGATTAAACTTGACTATCTAGAGGAAGTAAAAGTCGTAACAAGGTAGCCTGTACAGAAGAAAAAAATATTCCAAACATGCATCCTGTTTGACACTAAAGTAATACTGCAAAAAATGTGGCAAATATTTTCTTTTTTTTCTTCCTGAATACAAAGCTTATGTTTGGGGCAAATCCAACACATCACTGAGTACCAGTCTTCATATTTTCAAGCATGGTGGTGGCTCCATCATGTTATGGGTATGCTTGCCATCAAAAAGGACCAGGGAAGTGTTTTTTTGAGGACAAAAACTTAGAGCTAAGCACAGGCAAAATCCTAGGGGAAAACTTGTTTCGCTCTGCTTTCCAACAGACACAGGAGCATGCCAACCTGCATCACACTGCCTGCTGCTTCTGAAGCTAAGCAGGGTCGGTCCTGGATTGGAGACCAGATGCTGCTGGAAGTGGTGTTCGAGGGCCAGTAGGAGGCACCCTTTCCTCTGGTCTAAAGAAATATCGCAATTCCCCAGGGCAGTGATTGGGGACGTTGCTCTGTGTAGGGTGCTGTCTTTTGGCTGGGACATTAAACGGGTGTTCTGACTCTCTGTGGTCACAAAAGATCCCATGGCACTTATCGTAGGGGCGTTAAACCCCGGCTAAATTCCCAATCTGGCCTTCATACTATCTTGGCCACCTAATCATCTCCTGTAACTAATTGACTGTGTTCTCAGTCAATTTATCAGGTGAAATAAGTTTTTTTTTTAAATGTACCTTTCAGCCAGACTAGAATACAAAGCCAAATATACACTTGAGTTGCTTGCCAAGATAACACTATGCCACTTAGGAACAATGACAGTTTTGCCTTGAAAATGGCTGTCTAGCAATGATCAAACCAAAAGATTCTTCTACTTTGACAAGACAGATTGTGTGTAGATTGATTACAAATCCATTTTAATCCCACTTTGTAAGACAAAATATGGAAAAAGTCAAGGAGTGTGACTTGACTGTGTCCACCTCACTAATAATCACCAACATGAAAGCTTGACATTCAGGAATCATAGAAAATATGGAGATTACTATTTTCTGCAAATTCTGATGGCAAGAAAATGACACATTTTCAGTGCGGCCCTCCAGACCTCATTGAAGACTGAATGCAGCCCCCGGGGCAAAATGAGTTTGACAACCCTGGGCTAGAGTATGATATTTCCAACAAAACCTACTTGAAATGTATTTATACGGAATGAAAATACATTTTTAAAAACAATACATGATAAACAAGAGTTATAGAATCAGATAAAAATATGAACAGGATGGAGAAAAAAAAACGAGTCGCATTGAACTCAGTGACATTTGATCAAAATATGTTTTGCAAAGGAACAAAATGAAAACAGATGGAAGGAAAATAATTCAATCATCCAAAGGGTTTGTAGGTTCTGTATGCAATTTTCCATGATAATAGTTATATTGATTGTGCCTCTCTTTAATAGTAGGATATAAAAGAAAACTAATTGGTCCACAGTAAGGAAGAGACAGAGGGGCAAGCAGGCAGGCAGGCATGCATGCATTTCCAGAGGTAGTCTTACCTGTGCAGACAGGGAGCAGACAGAGAGCAGTGTTAGCTTGCAGTTCCAGAAGGGGAGGGTTAATGGGGTTAACCCCAATTTAAAAGAGCTAATATGACATGAGCCACCATGGAAATAAGTATGTGTGTGAGTTCTTGTATGAGTTATCCCTATCAACATTCTAAGTGTGTGAATGTATTCAAAGCAAGGATTAGGAATATTTTCCATCATATTTTCTCAAGAAACTATGAAATCCACTCCGAATGTCATCTCCCAAACATGAGTAATTATACCTCTGTGCATGTGTAAATAAGGTAAAAATAACTCATTTGCAGTACATGATTGAATTGATGGTACTTCAGTAGAAGCGTTTTTTTTTAAAGACAACAGCTAGTTAAAATGTGTCGCCCCTCTCCCTCTGAATCAATCTTTCTGCCAATCCATTACGTTAACCACATGACTGCCACTGTGAGGGCGTCAAATTCCCAACAACCCCCCCCCCCCCTCAGTCACTCAATCAATACTCCACACAACAGTACATTTACATGAATATGTTTATTCGACATCCCTTTCTTTGTAATTCTTTAATTATCTCACAAAAATAGATTTGTGCACACAGAAATCACAGCTCTGACGCAGGATTGGGTGTCATAGAAACGGACAGGGATCCAGAACAACAGCTTTTTCCACTTTTTGCAAAAAACAACAGGGTAACATGAAGGTTCTCGGTTTTTTACAACAACAAATGTAACTACCTGGAGGGCAAGACCTTTACAACAGCACAGTGGTGTCTACAGGAAGAAGCAAGGATTGCATAGGTCAATAGCCACATGAGTATCTATCTATCTATCTGCAGATGGTGTGAGGAGGGGGGGCTAAGATGTGAACTTCAGCCTTCCATTGGTTGCACATGTCTACAAAAGCCTGAGAAAGATGGGACAACATTGGATTTCAGAATACTGTCAATAAGTGTTGTTGCTTGACATGCCTTGTTTTCGAATACTGCAGTAGAGCAATTATCTGTAATTCCTTAAATGCCCAACAGCATAACAGCATAGCGAGCAGTCCTATCAGGGCGTGTATGTGGTGGTCGTGGAGTCCTGTGTAGTGCTTACCCCCATGTCTGATACACAACCACACAACCACTTCATTACACACTTTGCAGTAGTGACAACATGATATGACGAGTCATTATTTCGTTCGGTTCACCATATTCAATCAGATCACGGACTCCAGTGGTCCCACTCAAAAAGACACAGATGCTCTACTCTCAGATACAGTGGCTTGCTTCCTCTATAGGCAACAGAGTGACTCGGCGCAATTCAAGACGGCCTGTGCTTTTCAATATGACGAACACCAACACCACTGTCGATGTCACTGTTTTTGCAGCGAGTTCAAACAACAACACAACCGCATCACATCCAACAACTCAGACTGGCTAGGAGTTACATTACTGTATGTCCACACACACACACACACACACACCTATGACAACACTGTCTACCAACAAACCAGAACATTCAACAACACGGTCATGCTTCGATATGCATCTTTTTAATCATGTAAAATCTGTGCGGAGAAAGCATGGAGTCGCAGCACTATTTCAGCGAAGACTGTAGTTCTGCCTTTGTACAGCGTGAGTAAGTATGGTACAGTATAAGACATGGTAAAGTTCCCTGTGTAGTGGTCCCATTGCACAACAAACTAGTTTGTTTATAATACAATCCTCCTTAGGTGAAGGCAAGTAAACAGATGCTACTTGGAGAAACCCAACCCTCAACAGATCAAAGCTAAGATTGTCATAACTGTATGTTTTTACTAATGTCACAATAGCAATCCGGGGAGAAATATGGCAAGAAACACATTCTCAAACACAGCGGCACAAACAGGAAAAACATAATGCATTTCTTCTATAATAGTCATCTTAAGAATTATATTTATATATATATTATCCATCTTTATTTATAGACTAATATTCAGTTCATACATTCATTCTCTAACACTATCCATACTCACATTTAATATTAGTTACATATGAAATTAATTTCTCTATATATTTTTTTTTCTTCTCACAATGTAACGCTCTGATGACAGATGAAGAACAGAGCACATTTGACCAATTACTTTTTGAGGAACCAAAACGTAAAGACCACTGGGTCCGTGGGTATTGCAGGTAAACATACATTTACAGTATGTAGGGCCGATAAATGACTATGATATAGGACCTATGTACAAGTAGGAATGCACATTTGCAGGGAATGATTGCGTGGGCACATACAGCCTGAAATGAAAGGGATGATATGGACTGTCTGTATACATGTAGTCAGACTAAAGAGGGCAAGAAAAGAAAAACGAGCAAATAAATGCTTTCAACGTTGTCAACCGTGTAGCCGACTCCCTAGCCAAGCTCGTGTTTTCACATCTTAGCTTCTTCCTTTGGGAATGTTAACTCTACATTTCTGTTATTGTAGGCTTAAAGCCTTATGTTGGTGCGAACGTATTCGCTTTTTGAGAGGAACTTACTCGCTAATTTCCACATATAAGAAAGGCTCAACCTCTGGAACAGCTGGTGGACTGTTCCAGTCATTTTAGATCTGACATCCCATCCATCCCGCCTGCAGGCTATGATACCTCATGCTAAGTGCTAAAACACAAGCCCTGGCAACACGGCCACTGAACAGGTAGATAATTAAATTGGCAGATATACCCTTGAAATAATTCTGTCTACAATATACAATAAATCAATGGTGTGATATTGGTGTTACCAAATGTGCGCAAACAAATAATAATCCAAGTGAAACAACGGTGGAGAAAGGAAACAACACATCTACTTGTGCACCATAACAACGAGCCAACAACTACAAGAGTGGAGTTCTCTGGTTCCTTATAGGACACAATGCCGTGTGACTGGACACTGTTCCTAGACATACCAGAGACAGGAATAAAACATGGTGAGACATTCTACAGAAAGAAGAACTCTTGGATGAAGTTAGTGTGTCGTGAACGCAAAAGGTAGAAGCAGCATGCCGTGACCTTGTTTGCCATGATGAACCCAGAAGGGCAAGAGAATATAAATGCTGTGAAAGCATGAAATGAGAGGATAGAGGGGAGAAGAAGAAAAGTGGTGGGCATGATTGGAATCAATACCAGAGGCATGATGGGAATCAATACCAGAGGCATGATGGGAATCAATACCAGAGGCATGATGGGAATCAATACCAGAGGCATGATGGGAATCAATACCAGAGGAATGATGGGAATCAATACCAGAGGAATGATGGGAATCAATACCAGAGGCATGATGGGAATCAATACCAGAGGCATGATGGGAATCAATACCAGAGGCATGATGGGAATAAATACCAGAGGCATGGTGGGAATAAATACCAGAGGCATGGGACAAACACGAACAGGACAATGGCCCAGTGTGTTTGGAATCACAGATGGAGTTTACATGGAACAAGCGTTAGTCACAGGAATGAATAGTGGAACGGGGGAGTAACGATTAATGGTGGGGTCTACTCTCGTCTCGAGCGTCACTACTTCGACCTCATCCCTCCTCCACCCCCCCACTCTCTCTCTATTTAGTGTCCCGGCTCCCCAGCGCCCTCTACAGGTCGATGAGCTGGTCCACCATGAGCAGGGAGCGGGCCAGGCTGGGCAGGCTGGATTCAGAGCTGCCACTGTTACTGCGAGAGTGGCCTCCTGAAACTGGCCGGACAGAGACGAGGGGGGCAGGGGGTGGGCCAGGGCGAAGCAGGGGGAGGAAGGACAGAGGGAGTAAGCAGGGGAAGGAATAAAGAACAGACAGAGAAGCCAGGGAAAAGAGGAAGAGAAGATGCAGTTACAGAAGACAGAGAAAGACAGGAAGTAAGCGGAATTGCTCTCCACATACAATCTATGAGCGTCGTTAGAAGAAGGAATAACTACACACAGGGAGAATGGCTACTCAGATTAATCTAAGAGGGGCAGAGTAGCAGGGTTCAATTACACTACTGAGGACACTGACTGAAATCAATCCCATAATTCATCTGACCATGGCTGAGGAACAGTAGGACATCATCATCTCAGAGTGTGGGACAAGACCCACAAACCCATTCTCTGCCCTTCCTCCTGGCCCTGCATGAAGGCTGCCTTGAACACCACCCTGTCCTTACCTTGAGAGGAGGTTTTGGAGCCCATGACAGGGATGGGGTCAAACTCATCCTCGTTGCCCGTATCTGCACTTGGCACAGGCTCAAAGCCTGAGATCAGGAGATCAGAGGAGTCTGCAGAGGAGAAAGCCGGAGAAAGGGGAGGTTAAGGTGTTTGGGAGAGGAATAAGAAATGGCCGAAATAGAGATAAAGGAGGAATAGGAGGCGGTGACATGCAGCTACAGAGGTTCAGAGTTAGAATGCAAGTCAGTAGAGCCTGCTAGCGTAGTTGTGACTAGAGCTATCCTCTTAACAGGGATAACCAAATCAGTTGTTCCTACGGGACACATCACGTTTAAACGGGAGCACACTCGCCTCTCCAATTGTAGGCCTAAGTGGCACAGGTCGGGCTTGTGGGTATGCCTTACCTGCCAGCAGCTGGGTGCAACTCGCAGATACCAGGTCAAACTCATCCAGAACAGACCCAGTGCCAGTGGAAGCGGGAGCAGAGGAGAGAGGGGAGGCTCCAGAGGGGGGAGAGATGAGAGAGCAGCCCAGCAGAGTGTCTTCCCCAAGCAGGGGGTCTGGGGGAGGGAGGGCAGAGGAGGCAAGAGTTCGACAAGGTAACAGGAATTGTTAGTTCAGGATAAATGAATCACTGTATAATGTTTAGTAAAACATTTTTATACATGTTCTTAGTAGCACTTATTAAAGGCTCAGCGCAGTCAAAATTCTGTTTTGCCTGTGTTTTGTATCATATTGTACAACAGCTGATGAAACAAATTTGATCAGTGTTATTCCGGAGTGTTGCTGGTTGTGTACAATCTACATAGGACCTTCTAACCAGCAGGTTTGCATGGGCGGGCGTTTTGGCTTTCCATGGTGATGTCACCATGTGATAAATTGGTTAATAGACCGATAACAAAATAACGTTCTAAACCTCTGCCAATAACAGCTAGTTTTCAGTTTTCCCTTCCCCACCCACACCATTCCCAGACAGTCCTAGCAAAATTCTTGCTTGAGATTTTTTGGGGCAAAAAAGCTACTTTCGCCCTTGCTACTGATATAAAAATGGAATGTATGGTAATAGAGGCACTACACATCTAAGTATCCAACCGTAAGTGAGTCATTGTACTATGCCCTGTCCAGTAATAAGCCGACACAGATGTGATGTATTTTTGCTTGCATCATCAAATCATTCAACAAAGCCCCTGGTGATGCAATTACAGAGCCCTGCATGACATACACAGCATAATAAACATCCCAATTCTCAAAAAACAGGACAACGTCATCTGTTTTTCACAGAGTTGAAGTGGGCCTATGCTTTTTCATTTCAATTAGCCATTTTATTTCATGTCAGTTTGAATCAGAACATTGGTTGTGAATAACATGTTAGTAACTGGACTAACCAGGCTAATAATAGACAAACACTCCAAATATCAATCAACTGTGGTCATTGTACTCAATGGCTTCATTCCATCCTCTGAAAACCTTACACAATGACCCAATACCATTGTGGAGCTGGTATTATCAGTAAAAATGTCAACCTAAACCTTTTTGTTTCCTCGGATCTAAATCATCATCTTCCACTGTTGCATTGTATTCTGGGAACATCTAGATTGTGTGTCGTCTTGCCTGTGAGACAGAAACTAACCAGGAAGCAGTGCAGAGTCTGTCTCAGACTGGGACACAGGAGCTTCCAGACCAGGGATGAGAAAGTCCAGACTCACCAGAGACTCTTCTATTGGACCCACTACTGTACACGTAGAGAGAGAGAGGGAAGAGAAGGCGAGCGGGAAGCAGAGAAAGGGAGGAGGAGAACAGGGAAGGGAGGCGGAGACAAGGAGAAAGTGAGGGATTAAGAGGATACCCACAAGAGAACAAAATAAGATAAACACAGGGCAGATAGAGGACATTGCCCATGGAGCATTCAATGGAAAACCTTGACTTTTGGAGAGCAATGTAAAAGTGGGTAAAGTTGTGAAATCTCCAGGAGAGGCTGAAAGACAAAGTACTTTTACCATTGACAGCCTCCTCCATAGTTCCACTAAAAGGATCAGCCATGGACAGGAGGTCAGGGAGCAGGAGGTGTGTATCTGGGGACTTCAGTCCCTCAATAAGCTTCTCTATAGGCCCAGAGAGAAAATAATAGCAAGGAGGAGAAAATGGAGAGAGAGAGAGAGAGAACAGTAAGAAAAAGTGAGAGGCAGTATTACTCCATCTAGCGAGTACAGCATTACATAGTCATGGCCAGGACAGCAAACACCATCAAATTGAGCAGTGCAAGTGAGGATGGAGAAAAGGGGTAGAGAGAGAGAGAGATGAGAAAGGGGGTGAAGAGAGAGAGAGAGAGAGAGAGAGAGAGAGAGAGATGAGAAGAGGGTGAAGGACAAGTGATGAATAGAAAGGAAGAAATGCTGTAGGGAATGTGGGCGGATGGGTGTTCAATGCGGGCAAATGATGGCACAGCTCCAGCACATCATGTGATGGAAGTATAGCGACCACAATATCGTATTTACATTTTTTATTTTTTATTTTTTTTATTTTTTTATATAGGCCTATATAGATAGGCTCATGTACATTTTCTAGAACTAATCTACTCCAAATATGCACTCCATGGATCCTCCAAGCCTGCGTCACCCATTATCGGCAGAGAATGTACAGAACATAATTTATCGCTTACGTATAGGCCTATACAACTACTACAACTATGACCACACTCAATCCACGCATATCATTAAGGGCCATTTCCTGGTATAGTGTAAACGGTAGCACCGCAGTTCATGGGGAGCCAACGAAGGAACATTGCTGATTAATTCATATTTACATTTCAGTAATTTAGGAGACGCTCTAATCCAGAGTGATTTACAGTAGCGGGGGCATAGTTTAAAAACTTTTTCCGTACTGGTCACCCAGGGGAATCAAACCCCCAACCCTGGTGTGACATGTTTGGGGCGGCAGGTAGCCTAGTGGTTAGGGCGTTGGATCAGTAACCGAAAGGTTGCTTGATCGAGTCCCCGAGCTGACAAGATAAAAATCCGTCATTCTGCCCCTGAACAAGGCAGTTAACCCACTGTTCCTAGGCCATCATTGTAAATAAGAATTTGTTCTTCACCGACTTGCCTAGTTAAATAAAGGTTAAATAGAAAATGTGCCATGCTCTACCAACTGGGTCACATGGGTGGCCACTAGTGTCCCCTAGCTCCAAATAGCCAAATATGAGATGTAATGATATGACAATCTATTCCGGTCAGTAGTGATTGAGAGCCCCCATGGAGATCGTCTACCATGGTATTTACTGTACATTATCAACATTGATGTTGTTTTAATCAATAGAAGCCCTAAAAAAAAAATGGAAAAGTTTTCAATTGTTAAATTAAGCTATTGACTTTTTCATTAGCTTTGAAGGGTTTTGTAAATCGATTATGTTGCTAAATAAATGCAACAAAAATAGTAGAAAATTGTTTTTTTAACGTACCAGTGGCTTAAACAAAAAAGAGAAAGAAATGAGAAAATTCATCAAATGGGTTGGGGATGAATTCATTGATTACAGATGGATAAGACAAAGATGATAACAGAATGACATATTAGGACAAAGAAGCAAGAGACAGAGCTAAATAGAGGAAATAATCTCTCCCTACAGGAGAGCAAGAGGTTCTTCTAGGTCAAAGAAACGGTTTGCTTGAGGAACTGCTCACATTGAAAAAACATTTTTATATCAGCTTTCTTTCCACCACATTCCATCAGGCCAGTTAAAATGCATTTAGAATTAGTACTCTCAAAGCAAAAGAGCTGTTTGTTCACACAGCCACAAAACCCAAAATGTTACTTTCACACCAGGTGAATAAAACGGTCCCACAGAGAGCGCTAGCTAGTAGCTACATCCACTAGCTGGGGTTAACCCTAAAGACCACTCTGCACACCAGGTTCTCACAACACAACCCTCACCTGTCTCTCCACTATGTACTTACAGCTGAGCCGGGTGACTGCCACGGACCAAGGTACAGAAAACAAGTCCACTACAGCCCCTTAAACTGGGGGGGGGGGGCAGAGAGCACTGTACATCAGTGCTAGCAACGTGACTAACAGTACTTTGGCTTCCTTAGAACAAAATGCCACATTACAATTTGAAGTGCTGCAATATTTGGGGCTTTATTTTAGGCTGAATCAAGAAAAGAGGAGGCTTTGAAAGGTTTTTGAGAACCACTAAGTAGAACAGTCCAGGGTTGCCATGACCACTAATTGTGTGTGGATACCTAGGGTGCCTTCGTAAATTAACTCTGGGCCGTTTGTAAATTCAGAGCGTTTTGCTCTCGGAGCGTTCAGGGTGCATACTGGAGACACTGGCCCGAGGAGTAGGGTTGATCAGAGCGTTCTGACCACACAACAGCAGTCAAGCACCGAAGCTAACTAGCGAACATTGGCTAGATTGCTAGCTACTTTTAGACACAGAGAGAGAGATCACTCTAACCATTTTACTCACCATAGCAGAGCTGGTTAGACTGTTTTCATGTAATTATTATTGGTTTTTTAAAATTTTTAAATGTAAGTCAGTTAAGAACAAATTCTTATTTACAATGACGGCCTACCGTGGAATAGTGGGTTAACTGCCTGGTTCAGGGGCAGAACAACAGATTTTTACAACGCTCTAACCACTAGGCTACCTGCCGCCCCTAGAGGGTTATTCCTTGTAACGGTGTTACTGGCAACAATTTAATAACGTTTTTAGTCAATGTTTACTGGCACCTGTCCTAACAGACACGTTGTTCGTAAATTTATTAACTATTCTGTGCTCTCGCACTCTCAAACCAGAGAGCTTTGAACTTAAAGTAGATTCTCAGATTGAATTTACGAACGCACCCTAATTCTGGTCTTAACGTTGACAATAGATTGCCAGCGTCACAGTATGTCAAGTTGATACACGAGTTAAGTGATTTGGAGTATAGAAAAGGACACTTCCTTACCTGGAGTGTCTGAGAGTGCTAGGATGCTGAACGGGACCGGAACAGTCAAAGACTCTCCTGTATCCAGGCCAAGGAGGTCTTCAGATTGCTCTACTTGTACAGTAAGTAGCAAGGCGGGGGAAAACAGACACACTAATGAACACTTCAGAGGTACACAAAGTACGGCATGTCCATCTCCGTCTGATTAGAAGAAGATATGAAGGAGCATGGAGAGCTCAAGGCAAAGAGACAGCGTTTTCTTGGAAAGTTATTCAGTGAAGAACATCCCATTAAATGGCTAGCGAGGGATTTGAGCATACAGAGTTAATGAAAGCTTTCAGATTGAACGCTAAGACATTTCTGAGGGCCATTGATGAGGTCACAGAGAGGACCATTCACTCAGCAGGAATATAGAAACACTTATCAACTTCTACAGTCCTCCAAGAGCTGCTGAATTTTCTCTTCACTTCAGTTTGCTCCTCATTTCATGAGAGTTGGGTAGCAACAGAGTTCTCTTCCCTTATGGCCATAGAATGACATAGAACAGTGTTTTATAGGATTTCTATGGGTATGTCACCATAGCTGTTTAATGGAGGATAGAGGACGTGATTGCGATAGGAAGAACAAAGGAGCTATGGGAATATCTGAGAGATATACAGTAGGGAGATATGAGAAGGGTCTCACCAGCAGGTTGGTGGGCTGTTTCCCCAGGGGAGGAGACCTCCAGCAGGCCAGGTATCAGGTCCTCTATGGGGTCCGTCTCCACCTCTGCAGACACGTCTAACAGCGAAAAAGACAAAGTAACTTGTACTTTATCTGCTTTATCTGGTTGAAAATACTATTACAGCAGAGGATATATTACAAATGAGGTATAATAATGTACTTTTAGCTACCATCTCTTAGAATTATGAACACATTATTTCACACACGCGCGCACAGCCTTACCATCAGCCTGTTCGTCAACCAAGTCTTTGTTAATCAGATGCTCCGCACTGAGATTGGAGAAGTCATCATCACCAAAAGGGTTCCAGGCGGGCTGACTGAGGGAGCCGATGGGAGGGCCAGGGGCAGAGGCAGGGGAAGGGGAAAAGGCAGCAAAGTTGCCATCCTGGGCTGGTTCACACATACTCTGCTGAAGGGATTGGGTAGAATTGGGTGGAATTGTACCAACAGATCTGGAAAAACACAAAAAAGGCCGGAACAGGTCATCTTGATGTTACACCTTCAAAAATAAATATATTTAATTAAGGCTGATATTTCAGGTGATGATGTAATTTCTCCATATCTTACATTAACTGGTTGAGGCCATCTTCTGCTGTGGCCTCTTGCAGTGGCTGGGTGGAGTCACTTCCAGGTAGCCCACCGACTGAATTCTGGGTAAAGCCACTCGGGGTGTGCTCTGCAGCCTTTGGAGAGTGGGGCGGAGTCTTGGACAGAGCAGGAAGAGAAGTCTGGAGTGACAGAGAGAGAGAGAGGAAGAAACAGATCATCTAAACAACACAAATAGGGGGAAGAAGAGGATACTCATTTTAAAGAACTAAAACCAATAACACTCACAAATGAATAACTGTCAATGCCAAATACATACAACACAAAAGAAAATGAGGCGAACAAAGTAAAATAATAACAATTAAAGTGAAAATAATGGACTGGCAAAAAGGTAAAACAGAATTCTATCACACCAAAATGAGGATAATTCAAACATTCGCAAGGATCACAATGGATTTCGCAGGGGGTTTTAAGGAACTAAGAGAACAACACTCAAATGAGCAAAACCGAAAAGACAGGAAAACGATGAAGGCTGATGGCATTGCCATGACGATGGATGGCTGGATGAAACAACGGATGGCCTGATGTCACTTTCAAGCAAGCTTGGAGTGTGTGACAGCTCAGGGAGCAGACTCGTTGCAGGCTGCAGGTATGTTACCGTCTCTGTCTCAGCTGTGTTCTGACTGGTTTTAGCAGGGATGGACTGGGCCTGGACAGGTGGCTGCTGGGCCACTGGTTCTGGAGGAACTGGTTGTAGAGGAACTGGTTGTAGAGGAACTGGTTGTAGAGGAACTGGTTGTAGAGGAACTGGTTGTAGAGGAACTGGTTGTAGAGGAACTGGTTGTAGAGGAACTGGTTGTAGAGGAACTGGTTGTAGAGGAACTGGTTGTAGAGGAACTGGTTGTAGAGGAACTGGTTGCTGCGGAGCTGTAGGCTGCTGTGCAGTCGGAGGTTGGACTGGAGTGGGCTGAGCAGTTGGCTGCTGCTGGGTCTGGCTCTGGCCAGCCTGCTTACGACGTGCTGGGGCTTTGGGTGGGGCTGGGCTAGACGGGACCTGGGCCTTCTGGGGGGTGGGACTGGCCAGCGAGGGAGGCATGGCCTGTAGTGGGGCGCTCGGGGCCTCCGTCTTGGCCTGCACAGGTGGGACTCCTCCCCCTGCTGCGGTGACTGCTGCCGCGATTGGCTGCTGCTGCAGTTGCCCTGGCTACCACACAAAGACGGACGACAGCACACAGCGTCAACAAACCATGACAATGAAGACAAAGCTGCTTTACACACAGACAACACAGCGTGCCACTAAGAATACATGTGGCTGTTATCGTGGGTTCAGAACGATACATATAATACCGTGAGAACTGCCTTCCCTACCTAAAAACTAAGGACACCATACACCATTGCTTGTGTCTTTGTTATAAAATCGGAGACTGTAAAACATGTCATCATGAAAATGTAAAGGGGAACCATTGTGTGGTACCGTCTTTGGTCCATTTACCTCTTTAATGCTCACTTCTTCTCTGTTTGGTCAACAGTTTCCTGCACTTGACTCTCCTTTCCTAAGCTTGTTCCATGACACAGTCTATACAAAGGGCGACTGAACAATAACCCAACCCTGAGCAGCAACTCGCCTTACAGATGGTATAAGTGTCCTGAATTCACTAAGCAACAAAATCCTACACATTTTCTACATTTCTTTGAAAAAAAAATTTCCTGACCCATTAGAGTGTAAAGAGGAACATTTTCATTCAAATCGTTTTTTAGCAATTATATTAACACATTTGTGTAAAAAAAATAATAATTAAAATCTGTGGTTTGTATTGTAATTCTTTAAAAACTTCCAGATCCTCAGAGCACTATGGAGGAAACTCACGTCATCCACCACCAAAATGGAAGCACCCACCTGGTGATGGCAGTTATTTTGTACCAGAAAGCTTACAACTATCACAATGCAAATTAGAAATCTTCTGTATCTGTGGTCGCTTCTCAGAGCAGGAATGCTGATTTGAGATCAGTTTTTCCTTTTAAATAACAATAAATAAGATTACGTCATGGACAGGGGGGGACCTGATCCTAGATAAGCACTCATTCTGAAACGTTGTATCCCTGAGAACAGTCAACATCCACGTTCTGCCAACGCTGCTAAGAGTGGGATCGACCAGACCCAACACTGCTTGACTTCAGAAACAAGCCAGCAGTGGGATGCAGGGTGGTATGGCTGTGGGCTTGGGTGGCTGCCTGAATTTACCTGCTTCTGCTGAGTACCAGCTTGGGGCTTTCCACCCAGCTGAAGTGTGGCCTGACTAGGAGGGTTCTGTGAACGGCCGGTCACTGGCTGAGGCGGAGCTGTGATCTGTGCCTTCTGTGATTGGAGGGCTGCCGCTTGCTGGGCAAGGTTTAAGTTGACTCCTGCAAGGAGTTCAGAATCTAGTTACTATACAAGCGATGAAACAATTAAAATATATTTTTCATGCTATATACATACATAAAATGTCGTGGTCACACATTACATTAAAGGACAGAAATATAAAATGTATTTCCATTGGTTTATTTAATGGTACACAGACAAAACAACAGTTAGGACTAAAGACTAGACTAAACACCCACCCATCCCCACAGGACACAGTTTACTGCAGATATTATAGCAGTCATCTTATTTGTTCAATAACAGTTGTCCACAGCTCAACATTTGTCTCTTTAGCACCAAGCACACGGGACAGAGAAAGTGCTATGTAAGCAATTTCCAAAGCACCCCCATTGATACCATGGCAGAGAGGGAGGCTCTTGCCAATGTAACGCAACCATCTTTTTGGCTGCCATATACGCTTCCCGCAAACCATAAAGTTCATGGAAGAGGAAGAGTTGTCATTGAGAAGAAGTGTAATTGGTGAAAGGGATTTTTTTTCTCGCAACAATGACAAGGACAATGACATGTCCTATAGGATTTATAGGGAATTAGCTTAGCCTATGGTCCATCTGCATAATGCTGCTGCCATGGTAATGTGGTCTAATAGATATGGAAATTAATTGGCTGCTAAGTGTTATTTTGTTTGTTAACCGCGTTACCTCCCTGTTGAGAAATACAGGAACATAATTAGACAATGAAGGTGCCACAAGCAGTGAGTGGCTTGGCTCTGCTTAGTTATATAATATAGTTCAGGTAATTCCCCATCAAAATGCAAACAAGTACACAACTCTCCAGTGTCCTGTCGATCACTGGCGGAAAAGCAGCACAAAAACAAAGTGACGTCATTCTGCTCAAGAGCATTCAGTCTGGTTAGAGGCGGGAAAAATAATCAGAGCACGGCAACTCTCTGGCAAGACCTCATTAGATGAGACTGTTGAGAGACAGACTAAACAGACCAGTGTTCTCTACATTGGTTTCTAATGAGAGCCCAATCATTTTTTACTAAATATAACTTGGATCTAATTTGAGAAATAATTCAACCAAATTTGGCAGAATGTTCTGAGCAGTTGGAGCCTTAAGAGAATATATTTGATTTAACAAAACTGGGGGGGAAAACAAGTATGTTTCAGGTCAGTTCAGGTTCAGCTCTGTGAACTACCTAGCTTCTTCTGGTACATGCCCACTTATACAGACATTTATTTATCGTGGCTAATACTCAATGTCCTCCATCTACTTAAATTCTGTCCAATTAGCATGCTACCATTAGGGTAGAACAGGGTTCTGAGCAAAAACAAACAGGGTGAGGAGGATTTTTTTTGTAATAGAAACATCAATATGAAGATATTTGTAAATATGTATGCATTAATATACAGTATTATAGGTCCCTAGTTGTATTGTTTGTATAAGTAGTTATATCTGTAGTTTTTATTTGTTTTAGGCCTAGTAGTTGTATAACTTTATGCTGTTTATGGAACATTTACATTATTATTTTATTGTTATTATACAGTAGCTGCCATATTATTCTTGTTACCAAGTATTTGATTTTTTTCTTCATTTGGACACTATTGAAAACAAGATGGTGCATCTGAAGAGATTTCTTCCTGCAAAATGTAAAATAAATAGATTGTATGCGTTTGGGCTTCTTGTGGTCAATTTGCAGACTACAAATGATTAGTAAGTATGTTCCGGCCTGGGGTAGAGAATCTACCTCAGTCGCTTCTGTGTACGTATTGAGTACCTAACATGCCTCCAAATAAACCAATGTTAGCCTAGTTACAGTACAACAGCAGAGTGGCCCGTTGGTACATACCTAGAGGAAGGGCAGGGAGATTGGCCCGTTTGCGAGGGGTGAGGGCAGCCGGTTGAATTGGCAGGATGCCAGTGCTGGGCTGGGCATGGCCAGCTTTGGGCCTCTGCCGTGGCGTGATGGAGGTCTCAGTGGTGGGGACAGGATCTGTCAACCTGGGGGACAAAGGTAAGAGTTGGTGGTCAACTTGTCAATGGTACAAAATTACCTTATGAATGATGTCAAAACAGAACAGAGAACACACAACTGACAAAAAATAAGGATACTAGCCTCAATACTGGCGTGTATAACGACAACAACCAGAAGATTACTCAGGCAGCCCCCCTGTATGACAAACACCAGCACACAGACTTACCTGGCCTTACTCTGTGTCTGGCTCTGGCTCTTCTTCGCTGCAGCTGCCTCACTGGCTTTGATTGGCTCAGGGAGATGAGCAGGAATTGGAGAGTTCTATATGGGGGTAGATTAGAGATGAAAGTATTGTACATTTATATTTAGGAGGGAATGGAACCACATGACAACAGATGACAAGCACATTCAATAGCATCAGGGCATGGACTGAATAGAACATTGGTAGGTCTGGCTCAGAGCCCATTAGAGACCAATCCACAGACTATTCCCCAAACAGAGAGAGAGAGACAGACACTCAGACTAGAAAAGGTCACCCCCCTACAGATGTCACCCTGACCACAGAGCAGAGAGAGACTGACCTTCACATTCTGAACAGGGCAGTCCCGACGAGCCAATTTAAAAGCAAAGTAGGACACCTGGTAGATGTCAGGCCTTTTGTCAGGGTCGGGCTCCAGCATGTACCCTGACAAACACCAACAGAGTGAGGAGGAGAGGTGGAAATGTGAGAGAAAAAGTGAGCCCATTTGAACCACACCAGAAGAGAGAAAAGCGACACACTGACTATCCCACAACCTATAGATTAAGCATGGTTAGATAAGGAGGTAACATGTAGCACAGGACTCATAAAATATGTAATGGCGTTGTAGAATATACACTAATTTCCATAGCAGATACAGTGAGTGGTGGAATACTGACGGATGAGGCAGTGCAGGTTGTAGGAGTAGCGGGAATTGTCAGGAATGGTGAAGCTGGCATCACAGATGGCCACCTGGCTCTCTCCGAAGGGTAGAGTGAAGTAGCACAGCTTATACAGCAAACAGCCCATCGCCTGGAGAGAACACACACACAATAATAAAGTTACATACCATTTCGAGCCAACACCCAAATGCCTCGAGAAGCCTGAAGGGAAAAGGATTCTCCACACAAATATGGCTCTTCTAACTTCCTACTGTACTAACTAAACCAAATATTAGCTTGACGTTTTCATTTAGCTTCATGAGCATTCTGTGACAGATACGCTACAGGGTGGACTGTTAAAAAAGCCCCATACAAATCAAAAGCTGGCACTGATACCATGCCTAAAGCCTAGATCTAAAAAAAACAACGTCCACTCACCCATATGTCAGCTTTAGTAGTGATAATCTTGCTATTGTAGAGGTTTACCATCTCAGGGGCACGATATGACAGAGTGGTGTACCTGAGAGAGAATAGGACAAGGCCACAAAAAGGAGGATAAAGAACACCATGATGTTGAACTAACACAGGGCTAACCTCTGACGAGGCTCGGCTGAAAAGGCCTATATTCCTCTGAACTGTATTCTTCTACAGCTGTTAAAAAAAAAAAGCTACATTCAAAGGAAATAAAATGGCAGCATGTCGTATGTTTTAAGCTACGCAAGTTCACAAACTTTTTTATTTCATCATCGACTATTGGCACTCCTTCAATCTGTGGGTTCTGGAACTTATTGGTAGCGCTGCCAAAGTCACACAGCACATAGTGGCCTTTATCATGTAACAGGATGTTCTCCACCTGCAGAGATACAAAAGAGAAGCAAAGCCAGAGAAGGATAAAATAGAGTCACACAATGTGAATTGGATGAAAGTGTATACAGTGCATTTGGAAAGTATTCAGACCCCTTGACTTTTCCACATTTTATTACGATACAGCCTTATTCTAAAATGGATTAAATTGTTTTTTTTTTACCCTCATCAATATACACACAATACCCCATACATTTTTGCAAATGTATGAAATAAAAAAATAAAAAAATATCACATATACATAAGTATTCAGAAGAAGTTTGGAACCACCAAGACTCTTCCTAGAGCTGGCCGCCCGACCAAATTGAGCAATCGAGGAAGAAGGGCCTTGGTCAGGGAGGTGGGCAAGAACCCGGTGGTCACGCTGACAGAGCTCTAGAATTCCTCTGTGGAGATGGGAGAATCTTCCAGAAAGACAACCATCTCTGTAGCACTCCACCAATCAGGCCTTCATGGTAGAGTGGTCAGACGGAAGCCGTTCCTCAGTAAAGAGGCAGATGACAGCATGCTTGGAGTTTGCCAAAATGCAAACAAGATTCTCTGGTCTGATGAAACCAAGATTGAACTCTGGCCTGAATGCCAAGCATCACGTCTGGAGGACACCTGGCACCATCCCTACAATGAAGCATGGTGGTGGCAGCATCACGCTGTGGGGATGTTTATCAGAGGCAGGGAATGGGAGACTAATAAGGATTAATGTAAAGATGAACGGAGCAAAGAGAGATCCTTGATGAAAACCTGCTCCAGAACGCTCAGGACTTCAGACTGGGGTGAATTTATACCTTCCAACAGGACAACGACCCTAAGCACAGAGGCAACACAACGCAGGAGTGGCTTCAGGACAAGTCTCTGAATATCCTTGAGTGGCCCAGCCAGAGCCCGGACTTGAACCCGATCAAACATCTCTGGAGAAACCTTAAAATAGCTGTGTAGCAACGCTCCCCATCCATCCAACCTGACAGAGCTTGAGATGATCTGCAGAGAATAATGGGAGAAACTCCCCAAATACAGGTGTGCCAAGCTTGTAGCGTCATACCCAAGAAGACTCAATGCTGTAATCACTGCCAAAGGCGCTTCAACAAAGTACTGCGTAAAGTGTCTGAATTATGTAAATGTGATATTTCCGTTTGTATTTTTTTTAAATAAATTATCAAACATTTCTAAAAACCTGTTTTTGCTTTGTCATTATTGGGTATTGTGTGTAGATTGATGGAAAAAACAAACAATTTAATCAATTTTAGAATAAGGCTGTAACCTAACAAAATGTAAAAGAAAATCAAGGGGTCTGAATACTTTCCCAAAGACACTGTGTGTGTGTGTGTGTGTGTGTGTGTGTGTGTGTGTGTGTGTGTGTGTGTGTGTGTGTGTGAGATATATATATAAATTTATATGAAAGGAAGACTTAGCCAAGAACGAGATGAGACAGAGGGAGTGGGAGCAGAGTAAGGAGGTGAGAGAAAACACAGGAGAAGGATTCTATTCCTTCGCACCTTGAGGTCCCTGTGGATGATGGGTGTCTTGCCCTGGTGCAGTCGAGACACGGCGTCACATGTGTCACAGAAGATCTGCAGCACCTCTGCCTCTGTGAAGCCTGTCTGCAGACGTTGGTTCATCAGGTTCACCACCTGGCCCCCTGCAGAGATACATCGCTCAGTCTCATTACTGAACACACACGAGGTATGGAGCTAGCAAGGTTCCTCAGTACACCCATCTCGCACTCAGACACTCTTGATCATGTAAAACAGTGGTGCTCAAACTTTTTCAGCAGGGACGCCATTTTTTTCACCAGAATTTCTGGGGACCCCATTTTCTTTCCAAAAGAGTTTCTCGTGACCAAACCTCACACTAAATCTAAATGACAGGCATAAAAATTGGTAAATTAATATTTTCACATCAACAAATAACCTTGATTACATTTTCAAGAATCCCTCCCACATTACTGAATAATCTTCTTCTAAAACTTGTGTATATTGTCCTACAAAATAACATGTATTCTTAATGTTTTTGGGGGGTGACCCCACGGCAGTTCCCCCGCCCGCACTAGTGGTCACGACCCCAACTTTGAATACCACTGAAAAAGCCTACTTCGCAATAGGGGCCTTTATAAAACATTAGGAACACCTTACTAATATCGAGTTGCACCCCTTTGCCTTCAGAACAGCCTCAATTCAACAGGGCATGGACTCTACAAGGTGTCAAAAGCATTCTACAGGAATGCTGGCCTATGTTGACTCAAATGCTTCCCACAGTTGTGTCAAGTTGGCTTGATATCCTTTGGGTGGTAGACCATTCTTGATACAAACGGGAAACAGTTGAACGTGAAAAATCCAGCACGTTGCAGTTCTTGACACACTCAAACCAGTACGCCTGGCACCTACTACCATACCCCGTTCAAAGGCACTTCAATCTTTTGTCTTGCCCATTCACCCTCTGAATAGCACATATATACAATCGATGTCTCAAGGCTTAAAAATCATTCTTTAACATGTCTCCTCCCCTGAGTCTACACTGATTGAAGTCAATTTAACAAGTGACATCAATAAGGGATCATAGCTTTCACCTGGTCAGTCTGTGCCATGGAACGAGCAGGAGTTCCTAATGTTTTCTACACTTTTTGTACATCTACTATGCCTATAACATACAATCACATCATGGAAAAAAACCTGGTGCAGCGCATAACTCAAATGACATGCAAAGACAAGTACAACAACAAAGTCCCCACACCAGTGGTAGGCCCAGATCACGTGTCAAACTCATTCCATGGAGAGTCGAGTGTCTGAGTTTTCGCTCCTCTCTTGTACTTGATTGAGGAATTAAGGCCACTAATTAGTAAAGAACTCCCCTCACCTGGTTGTCTAAGTCTTAATTGAAATGAAGAAAAAAAACTAAACAAGCAGACACTAGGTTTTCCATGGAATGAGTTCGACACCCGTGGCCTAGATGGAAGTTAGACTAATAGTTAAACAAAGAGCGCCCTCATGTGGAGTGACAGTTGTCTGGCTTTATTCTTGTCTTTCAACTACACTTGATTGAACACAGACCCTTCAGTAAGCACTCACCTTTACAGTAGTCCATGAGGATGAGCACTTCCCACACATCTCCTCCTCCACAAGTGGTGATACTAGAGTCCAGATAGCCAACGATGTTCTTATGGCCGACCAGGTCCTTCTGCAAGAGCACATGCACAACCAGATTACATTAACAGACAAAGTGAACATTATCATGCCATTTAAGTTCAAGTTCAACTTGATTGTCCCCAGAAGGGAAATATAACTGATAAACAATGTAGTGCAGAGTTCACGGGCCTTCCCATGTTTTCATGTAAGCAGAAGAGAATAATAAACAGAGTAGCTCCCCTCCAAGCATGCCGTGGGAGTGGGGTAATCTCACAGCTACTCACCATGATCTGGATCTCTCGCTTGCACACCTGCAGGTCGTGCTCATTGTTGACATACATCCTCTTGAGGGCACAGCGGAGTCCTTGGCTGGTTCGTACCAGGAACACGATGGCAAAACCCCTGTAAGAAAGAGAGAGATTGATTGAGACCGAATTAAGGTTCAGTGTTTGGAGGCAAGCAACCATTGGAAGTCTGAAGTGTTGGCAACACCACTCTGTGCTAGGGCTGGCACAATTACAGAAAATAAACTGTCTTAATCATTTTTTAAATCATTTAAAAAAATATTTTTATTTTAAATAACAGCTGATTAAAAAGACAGTACAGCTGAGCATTGGTGCAGTTGAGTCTGTTTGTGTGGTAACAAAAATTAAGTTTCAACATGAAACTTTGTTGCTCCTTGCTGAAATAAGCAGGGTGTTGTAGCAAACAAGTCTTCGGTTGCCTAGGCAACACCCCCCTCCCTGCAGCAACAGCAAACATAGAAATAGAATGAACTGAACAGGCATGGAATCTCTAGCCCTGGCAATATGACTGTTAAACTCGCAATGGCTGCCTGGTATAGAATGTTCATTCAGATTATGTTAACTGATGTGGCTCATGCAATGGAATGTATTTTTTGTAATGTCAGTTGAGTTCAACATCAACAAATCACAGCACATATTGATGGGTACACTTCCTGCTTTGCTCCTATGGGTACACTCAATGGCCACCAGTCCACCCATATCCCATCATTGATTTGAATGGTAATGTCACTTGAGTAAGCTCTGGTGGTAGAGCATTCCATGACGTCATGGCTCTGTTTTGGTTTGGGTACCGTGAGGAAACCCATAGTGGCGTGTCTGGTGGTGTATTTATGTCTGTTTGATGTGTATGCAAACAGATTATACAAGTGGTTAGGCATTTAAACACATTTTTCTTAAAAAGACTAGAAGAGAAGTAGTCAATTTCTCCTCAACCATGAAAGACCATATTGTTGATGTTAGTTCTGTGTGTACAGTTAAGGGCAAGACATGCTGCTTTGTTTTGAGCCAGTTGCAGCTTTTCTAGGTCTTTCTTTGCTGCACCTGACCATATTACCAGACAGTAATCAAGATGGGACAAGACCAGAGCCTGAACAACTAGTACAGTTGATCTGTGTGTAAAAAAAATACAGAACATATTTTTACAACAGACATACCTCTCCCCATCTTCACAACAACTTGGTCAATATGACTTGACCATGATAACTGACCATCCCAATGTTGCCGATGACACTCATGTCGATTAAGGCAGCCTCCCGCACCCCTCTGAATCAGAGGGGTTGGGTTAAATGCGGAAGACACATTTCATTTGAATGCATTCAGTTGTACAATTGACTAGGTATCCCCCTTTCCCTTTACTCCTCGGAGTTCACCCTTCTTCACCTGCTTTTAAATGATATCAAACTAGAGGGTTCATATTTTCCAGTGATGAAGACATGTCTCATGGTATGGTGGGGTATGCTAAATGAGTCAACATTCCTGAATGTTTTGGCTTTCAGGTCCAAAAAGTTACTTTCTGACCACTTCTACCAATGAACAAATGTTTGTGGAAATTTTTGTTCAAATCCAAAGGGGTGTGGTCAAAATCTGATTGCAAACAAATGGAACGACCCAGTAGTGCTAGTGACAGCAGTAGTAATGGTGGTAGTTATAGTAATGGTATTGTAGCAATGGGGTTTTCATAGGCTCTGGTTTAGTTATAGTGACCTACTTTTGGGTGGTTTGTAGGTGTGGAGTTATTACAGCGGATTATAGTGGGTTAGCATAGTAGGCTAGATTGAGTAGTACAGCATCATAATCCATATAATGTGTCTTTAAACTCTCTAAAGGGTTCCATTTAAACATTCTGAAAGTTTTGTGGCAGTGATTTCAGTGTAGTATGTTGAAGCCTGTATTCCACCATTGAAATGAATGAGGATACAAGAGTGAAAGGTTGAGACTGACTGCTGAAGCAAGTCACACAAAATATGAAATAAATACTCTTATAAAAATGGTGATTTGCGTCCCATTACAAAACAATATGATTAGAAGACAATGCAAGATATTTGAGTAAAGAAATCGAATAGGCCTAACCATTCGGTAAAATGTAGCATCCATAATATAGTGTGCGTAGCACATAGAATTACATAAAGAAACCCTGGAGTAGCATCCATAACAGCTTCATTAGTCATCTTTTGCCAACTGCCTTAGTGGCATCATGTTTAATTCCTGACTTTCAGTGCAATTCAAGCCTCCATGATGGCATTGCCCCAGGGAAACTGAAGGACGGTCTAGCTTAACGGTCTTAGCATGGAATCCACTGTCTTTAGCTAATGTTGATAACCTATCTAGGCTATATGTTATACCCTACTGGTGTTCAATTTCAGTGTGTTGAAACTGCAGTGTACTGAGATCTATACACTGTTGCAGTGCAAGTTGCTGAAATAAGACTGGGGCAGGGATAGGCTACTTCAACAATGTGCAAGACACTGACTCTCTCTCTATTCAGCATGTTTTAGACTCGATTCCTGAACAGTGTACACCGCAAAGCAGCGCTTCAGAAGGATGGACAGAATAGGCAGAAATCATGAGATGCAATTTGCCTTCGAAACCAACAAAAGCGTTGAATGTGTACCAGGGGTTGGGATAAATTTGAGAATTGAGATGTGCAATTATTGCAATGTATATTGTGTTTATTTAGGCTAGGCTATGCATTTGGCATTTTTAAGGCTATTTCATTTTTCTATTCTTGAATTATTTCATTTCAAGAACTGATTACATTTACATAAACTTGAACAAGATGGCTGCTTAAGTTTAAAAATATACTGTTTTGAGAGGTGATTTTACCATTTGCACAGGGAGTCAGGGATTAGCCTAATTTTACGTCACTTCCTCACATCAAGGCATTATCTGCAGGTTCTTTGGACTTCACTACCAAGTACCCAAGTGATATCCAAACGATCAGCAACTTGATCTGAGCGTCTGCCAAATGACTTAAATATAAATGTAAATGTATGGTCTTGGGTTGTCAAAAGGACACAAATACCAGATTTAATGTCCCCAATGGACTTTAGTTTAAGAGTAGGCCTACAGATACATCCACACCCCAGACATCTCTCCGTGCTCTTTAGTACCTGAAAATGAGCCTCTTATGTCCATGGTCACACATTTTAATAAACCATACAACACCCAAAACAGACTGTCCCTGAGTACATTTAATCAGCGCCTCATATGTAAGGGGATTTCCTGCCGACAGATTTACTAAATTAAGCTTCTGCTCAAACAACTACAAAGCTGTCAGTCACGCGACAGATAAATCACTGTCAGGCAGCAGCCCTTAGACTTGATCATCAAAACTGGAAAACTACAAACAGCATGGCACCTTTGAATTGCTTATCCACCTACATTGAAATGGTAATTGGGCTGGGTGTGTCCAATATTCAAATGTCAGGAATAGGATTACATCATGGCATTGAGTGAAAAATTGACAAATATGTGTGTCTGCCAATGACATAGCCTACTGTAATGTAGCCATATCATTCTGAAACCTAGGCCTGCCTCTGGCTTAAGCAGTACTGAATGTCATCATGCGTGGAGCAGCTACCTGACTGGTAATGACTGATCAATGTTCAAACATTGTGGCAGTTTGCGGTCTGACTGAAATGTCACATTTCATGTTCTCAGTCAGCATGGGCATCAAAACATTTCCAAAAGACAAGCCTCAATTCCTCCATCTCACTCACCTTCGGCCACTGTTTCTTCAATAGTGACTTGGTGCCGCCCTATGGTACATGAACGTCCAATTAAATTGCCACCTACATGGCTGGATCCACTGCTACCTCCTCCAGAACCAGGTCCTGAACTGACCAACTCCCGACGAGATGAATCAAAGAACTTCCTCATGATAACTATCAGTCAGATGATGAGGAAATATTATCCTCACTTCAATCAAAACGACGCAGAATGCTCAAATGAC
Source organism: Oncorhynchus masou masou (assembly GCF_036934945.1). NCBI lineage: Eukaryota > Metazoa > Chordata > Actinopteri > Salmoniformes > Salmonidae > Oncorhynchus > Oncorhynchus masou. The sequence goes on along the minus strand of NC_088239.1, from coordinate 52,098,327 downwards.
GATGCAGAAAGCTCAAATGTCCTTATTTCCAGCGATGTCAGTTTCACAAATTAACTTTGTTTTCTGGACAAGGCCTAAGGTTTGTCTGACAAAGCCAGTCTTGTTGTTTGCAGATGCCAAAAACAGCAGTGATTTCTTCACCAGCAGCTAACGTTAGCTGTCAATTATGAGCTATGCCCGAATAACCAGTCTCCCATTTGCTTGACAGACTAATATAGCTATAGAGATAAGATAGACGCTAATATAGTTCTGCTAAACCTTGTGCAGTATTCGACTTGCTCATCTTGGAGGAGGACATTTATCCATCAGTGCAGCTATTCAGGGGGTTGTGGGTCCCTCCATCTCCGCGGCTATCTTAACGTTATGACATTTCATGTAGCTAAGGTTATCCTGTAAAAATTATGTCCGTTGTAATATATCCCCGGTAAAACGTGCCAATATTACACGATCCTTCCATATTCAATGTCGTTCAACAAATAATGATTATTTCCAAGTATGCTACAATTCATCATCTAGCCAGCTAGGCTACCAATTAGCCAACGTCAGCTAGCTTACTGCCACGAACCGCTACCTAGCTATTTCGCAACAGGAAATGCCTATCAAAATGACAGGAAATGGTAATTCCGAAAATGTACCAATTGTAGCTACTTTCGATCTCAGTTTGGTTTGATAGCTCCCTTAGAAAATATAGATAAGATATAGCTAGCTAGTCAGTTAGTATATGTTAGATGTACGCAAGATATACAAGCTTCGGCTACTTCGACCACACCAACATATCAGCAGCTGCCTGTTACAGCCCTTAGCCTACAGCTTTACTGCAGTGGAGTCATGGGATCTGTAGTCATGAGGTCTGTAGTGAGGGGGGCACACTGGTGGCATTGACTGGTGGGTGCGCGGGTGAGCAGCCACTAGGGAGCATCTCTCAAATGAATTCATTTAATTAACTTTTTTTCATTAGTATACTACAATATGAGAATGGGATAACAGGCTATTTTCCTCTTGAAGCATAATAATACAATCAATAAGTTTGTGGTGGAGAGAGAGAGAACAAACAATATGGTACACGAATCACAATTATCTGCAATCACAATTAAGAATTGTAAAACAAAAATAATAATAATAAAAGAGAGAGAGAGCGTGTGTGTTCTTCACTGTAAAATATAATGTAGCCTGCCCTAGTGTAACCACAAAGGGGTGGGACCGAAAACTCCTCTTTATGCCATCCACTGTTGCGTTTTAACGGCCGACGTTCGCAGAAGAGAGCTTCCTTTCGGTCTTCCTCGTTTGAAAAGATAGGTCGTTTTTACTGTCTATAGGGTAAGTAAACATTTGTATGTAATTTTATAGGTTGAGGTTAAACGATAAATATAGGCTCGATGTGTATTGTGTTGTTTTTAGCTAGAAGCTTTAGAATACCTACTATCTGACAAGTTCAAGGGTGTGTCTCGAACAGAAAATTAACTTCAAAAGTTATTATTCCGTTGCTGGCCGCCAGCAGACAGACAAACATCGCCTCCTGCAAACTATATACTTATTGAATTGGGCCATAAGTTACAATCACAAGCGGGGCAACTTGGAAACTAACAATTTAACTATAAGTACTGTGTTGCGTAACAATGTCTCCATATTTACCAAAGGTTTGTAGAGTCTGCGCAGTTGTTACTTTGAAAACTGCATTTCATTGATTGCATTTACTTCAGTGGGGTAATGTAGGTTACTAATATAGGCCTAGTTATGTAAAAAGTGATTCAGAAAGGTGTGACTTCAAATCTAGTAATGTTTTAAGTCGCTCTGGATAAGAGCGTCTGCTAAATGACTTAAATGTAATGTAATGTTTTGATATGGCAGTGTAACAGAGGCAGGGGTCAAAAGGGTTCTTCTTGTGCCAGGTATTTCCACCCCAAACTGAGCAGATGTAGACAGTACATTTCTGAATGAGTTGTCATCCTTGGCTAATGAAGAGGCACAATATGGACAACACCCCTGGACTATAAAGATGTTGTCTCCTATTAATGTAATAATTAACAACATAAACTATATTGAGTGACACCATGAAGTAAATAAGCTCTGACCAGAGATGGATTTTGTCTGATTTGGATTTTGGGGGAAGATTTGTCAGCTAATTGTTTCAGTTAGGTAGAGTTGATTTTTTATTTATTTTTTATTTTTTTGAGTTGTAAAAAAATCTAAAGTTTGTGTGTGTGTGTGGTAATGAAACATTAATGAGGGTAATGAGTATTTAACCCAGTCTTTCCTACTGTGAAAGCCCACCACATTGTTATTCTCTACAGAGCTGGTTTAGGTAATGTAGCAACAGGAACATTTGCTTTTGATCAACTGACCAAAGTGGGAATTAACAAATGTATGTAGATGGTCTATGTTTCGTTATCCCATCTTTATCTGTTACTCAAGGGTCAGAGGCATTGTATGGATAATGGTAATATAATGCGCATCTCAAGAAAAATGCTGTATGTGCGCTTATTAACCATCCTGAGAAATAATATAACTGTTTTTCTTTCGATAGCTTTTCCCATCTCTCTTGCTCACGTTTGGAAACTCTAACTCACTGGCATAATGGCAGCGGTAAGTCTCAGCACCCAAACGTGTCTACTGTAGTGTGAGTGAACTAAATGATTGTAGTGTTCAACATTTTCATACATTTGCATGATCAGATTTACATTTGTTTGTTTTCGTTGCTTAGTATTGGAAAGGATTTACTTATCAACAGTATGTTCATTGTAGCTTGCATAAAACATGTATGATGTACTCTACCAATTAAATTGTCCAATTAAATTTGTACTGCTGTAATCCTACTGACAGCACAGACAAGAGAGCTTTTTGAAAGTAGCAGCCACAGTATACTACTGAGGCAGTCTGACATATAGGCTATGCCTATACTGTACATAATAAATGTGCGTTGCTGTTACTGAACAAACACACAGATCTGTTGATGTGTATGTTTGTGCATGTGTGTACCTATAGCCCAGGGGTACTCAACTCGTACCCCACAAGGTCCAGAGCCTGCTGGTGTTCTGTTATTACACACACCTGGTGTTCCAGGTCAAAATCATTCACTGATTAGAGGTGAACAATGAAAAAATGCAGTGGAACTTACTTCAAGGTCCAGAGTTGAGTTTGAGGGCGATAGCCTACGACTCAAAGTACAATATCCAAATAGTGTTGGATAGTGACTGGATAAATGCCAGCTGCTGAATCCATAGGGAGTTATATGTATTCCATTTTAATATTTGCCGCTGCAGATTGGCAACCGTGGAACGGTGACTGAAGCCGCTGGCTTCAAGGTAGAGGAGGATGTAAACAGACTGAGAGGAGCCATGAAGGGGGCTGGTGAGTGATCCCAACATTCTAAGCGATGACTAGCTGTTTGTTTCTAAGAACAATTCAGACATTCCGAAAACAATTTTGGATGAGTATGGTAGGATCCACTTTCTACTGATAAATAGGTCTTAATTCTAAAATGGTTGTCTTTCCTTTCAATGAAAGCTTCAAAAATACCTTCCTGTTGAACAGTATGCTACCAGTACTTTCACATCAGTTGTAATTATTCTAGAACTCTCTACAGGCCCTCTACACAGGACTGTAGTTCCTTTCCATTTCCAAGACCTCATTCATTCCTCTGTGTGGCCTGGGAGTCATTTCTTTCCTTCTCCAGTATACTTGACTCATCTTTTTTTTCTCCCTTTTTTCCCCTCCATTTTCATAATTATTTTTGCCTTTCTCCTGTTCTAGTCCAAAGTTACTGTAGGATTTCATAATCTTTGCACCTGTGTTATATTTTGTGTCTATGCTTTTTACATGTCTATGCTGTAGGGATACAACACAGAAAATACAATGAGCATTGTAAGAAGACAAGTTACACCCCGTTAAACACAAGCCTACAAGATAGTATACAGCCTGTGCAATTTGTTTCTGAATGGGTGAATCTTAGCTCCACATTCGGGAATGCTGATGCTGTTAGCTAGACATAATAGGTTTCACCTGATTCTAGTGTGAGATGCATTAGAAACAGATGGCACATACACTGAGAACCAACTGTGCCTGTGGGACCAGGGTTTTTCCAGGGTGAGAGAGGAGCTTGGAAGCCAGAAGTATGTCTGTTCAACATCCAGGTTGAAATCTGGCTGAGTTCTTTATAACTGTGTGATATCGGGGAGATATTTTGGATATTTCAATGGTGATTGATGCTGTTTTATCAACAGCAAGTTATTTTACCTAATGGATCAGTATAATGTGAAGGTATACAGTAATGTAACCCTGTGATGGTTTCTTATAGGCACGGACGAGGCAGCCGTCATTGAGGTCCTGGCACGTCGTAGCATTGCTCAGAGGCAACGCATCAAGGAGGCTTACAAGCAGACCGTCGGGAAGGTAAATGTTCTACTGACTTATGCCTGTCTTATTACATTTCCCATATCACCGTTTGAATTATCAGACTATTCTCAAAACGTTCCAAAATCTAACACCACCAGCTCCAGTAATGGGGGGGGTGTAAAGTGTTATATTTATCATGTGATCAGTCATGGGTGGATATACTACAAAGCAGGATCATGGAGTTAGCCAGCTAACTGGCCTAAATATTCTGGAATAACTTTTACTTTTTTTTTTTTTAGATAAGCTTGAAATGGGCATTCTCTAATTGACTCAACAACCGAAAACACATGTCTAAGTTTTGCTTTCTTAATGAAGTGGAAAATCAACAAATATTTCTGGCTATTTTTTACATTTTAGCTGGCTAACATATTGATGTGTTATTGTATACCCTTCTGGTGTGTGGCTTTGTGTGTGTGTGTTTTTATGGGTGTGGTGGTGTCTGGTGTTATTGGTAACATTGTGCAGACAGTTGGTGCCTCAGGTTGATCATTAACTCTTACACAAAGATGGTTATGTGTTTCAGAGAATAGAGAGAAGCTTGTCTACATGAGGGTTGAGGTTAACCTTATTTTAATTGAAGACCAATGTCAGTCAGGACACTGCACTTTGTGTTTAAGTGAAGTAAGGAGATTATAGAATGACAGGCCCCATGTTAAACGACAACTAAACTTGACATTTAAAACTAAAAGGGAAGTCTGATCAATGTCTACTCTATTGACACTGTTAGATAGGAGCTGGCACAGTCTGGCATACAATAAATCATTGATAAAGTTATCTAAAAGGTCCCATGAATGAGGAAGCTTGCCACAGGGAAGGACAAAGATTGCTAGTGGAATCCTCCTGGTCAGAAACAGTGAGTTATGCAGTGCACGGGGACGCCCACAGGCAGGCTCATGAAGAAGCTAAATGTGTCTACTACAAACCTTCTGTGTACAGCTCTTTCGCAGCCACGCCCTTCTGGAAGCAGACTCGTATCTGGAATGTCTGAAGCATTTAGTCTGACAGATTAAACATTTTGAAAGCCTTGTTTATCACCTCTGAGATACGAGTGTAATGAGAGAAGTAGTGTATGCTTACTTGAGCACTAGGCAGGAGATTGTGTCAGTTGGGGCCCATTTTAAATGTCTGTGTCTCTGTCCCTGTAGGACCTGACCGATGATCTGCAGGGAGAGCTGACGGGGAACTTTGAGAACGTGGTGCTGGGCCTCCTGATGACCGCTCCTGTGTATGATGCCTACGAGCTGAGGAACGCTATGAAGGTCAGAGGTTATTACTGCGAGAGACACCATCACAATGGGGATTGATGTAACGCTTTTCAATAGCTATTGACATTGTATTGGGCTATTCACCTCATCCACAACCCATAAATGTGTTGCATCACACTACTCTTTGAGGTACTTACATAGCTCTCCACATCTCTATTTTTCTGAATGCTAGGGTGCTGGAACAGAGGAGGCTGCTCTCATTGATATCCTTGCCTCAAGGACGAACGCTGAAATTAGAGCCATCACAGCGGTGTACTTTAAAGGTAGTAGCTACACAGTACACAGCCTTTCTGTGCCATGTATTGAGTCTCCACCTGTAGAAGAGGTATCGCATACGGTGTATGGTACAAGTCAATACTTTAGTATTGATCACTGTATATGAAGAGGAAATCTGATCTAGGATATCAGTGTCTCGCCCTCTTGAGAGTGTACGGGCAAACAATGAATCACATAACATGAACACAATGCATGATATGAATGATTTATTAGTGTCTTCTATAGAGCAATATTCAACTTTTGTTGCCGGCCATAGCTTTTGACAGGGTGTTCACAAACCGTTTCAAGTGTTGTGTGTTATAATTGCAGAGTCAGATCACTGACTGGGTCTAAGGTCATTCTTAACTCCTACTTTTTGCTTAATTGTGTGTGATGGCAGATTATGAAAAGAACCTGGAGGAAGATATCGATGGTGATACTTCCGGAATGTTCCAGAGGGTTCTGGTCTCTTTGCTCACGGTGAGAATAGACCGTGACAATATTGAACTCTCTGAATACACACCTGGTTGACCTTCATATTCCAACAATCAAAGGAAAGCCAACCGAACTACAGTACATGAATTGTTGTAATGGAAATAGTCACTCTCCCTTCACTTCATCACTTGGGTACAATTTAACACATAATGGATGTTTGTTGTTTTTAGAGGCCTCTTATGGCCAGGTAATGGTCATGTCATTGTCTGACTCTTTGCTAACATGGCCTCTGTGTCTGTCCTGTGACTGATAGGCGGGGCGAGATGAGAGCAACACTGTGGATGAGGCCCAGGCTGTGAAGGATGCTAAGGTGAGAATATGGACCCAGAGAGGAGGTGACCTGGCTCTGTCTATCTCGCATAGTAGCACATGCTGGGGTATCAGGATCACCCCACGGGTTAGGAAGATGAACAGTAAGATCAACTTTAGACATAGTTTTTTAAAACATAATCTCACATCAAGTATGTCCCAAAACAGTCAGTGTTGGGAGATTTTCTGTTTGGGTTTGTGAAGTACTTTTGCTGTGGGTTCTCAGGATATCTACGAGGCTGGGGAGGCTCGTTGGGGAACAGATGAGGTCAAGTTCCTCACTGTGCTCTGTGTGAGGAACAGAAATCACCTACTCCAAGGTATTGTCCCCACAAAAATATTTCAGTGTATATTCATTTAGCAGCGGTACACCAACAACGTCGCCCCAGTGGTACACTCCCAAAATATTTTATCATAATAAAATAAGAGATATTTTTACATTTCTGTCGAGACACACGTTTAAGATCAGAGGAACAAGTTACACATCACCAGAAGTGACCTTCTCACAGTGTACTTGTTTGTTTATTACGCTTTACACTTCTCTTCAGTTAAGATACTTACTTCCACACTGACTTTGACACAAAATGTAATGCACAAACACTGTTCTGCTGACCTGTTCTGGTTATCTGAGGAACCAACATTTTTGTCATGTGCTTCTTACTCACTACAACAGTATGATTGATTACACATCTCTCTCTCGCTCTCTCTCTCTCACCTCATTGTCTCAGTGTTTAAGGAGTATCAGAAGATCTCTGGGAGGGACATCGAGGACAGTATTAAGAGGGAGATGTCTGGCTCTCTGGAGAATGTCTTTCTGGCAATAGGTCAGACAGATCCAATTTGTTTCAGTGCCTCTTGTAATAATGTACCGAAGTCAGATAAGACTGAGAGTCCAATCAGTTCTGATGAAAATAAGCAAAACTTAAGCTTGTTGAGCTATCATGCCTGATGTATCAATCTGATTTATTTTTTTGCAGTGAAATGCCTTAAAAACAAGCCAGCATTCTTTGCAGAGCGGTTATATAAATCCATGAAGGTAAAGATTTTGAAATGGAGACTCTTTTTTTTTTAACACACCTCCCATGGAGGTGTGTTATCTGTTTACACTTATGGGTTATCAGACTGAATTCATCAGAATGTTGACCGCTCCTTCCCTCCTGTCTTTTCAGGGTCTGGGAACTACAGACAGCGTACTGATTAGAATCATGGTGGCCCGGGCCGAGATTGACATGTTGGACATCAAGGCCGAGTTCTTGAAAGCTTACGGCAAGACTCTCCATTCCTTCATCAAGGTGAGACCCTGGTCACCAGAGATGAAGTAATGGTTTGTCTCAGTAAAAGTTAGATTTGTGCTCATTTCTTTCTGTTATTTTGATGTAAAGTGAGTGTTTCTGTATTGTTTAGGGAGACACATCTGGAGATTACCGCAAAATCCTGCTGGAGCTATGTGGAGAGTAGGACGTTGAACATCTAGGACATCATTCAGCGCTGACTTCACTCTGCAACAACACCATTGGTGCCTCTACTATCTTCTGTTTCCTTTGCTTAAAGGTCTCTCAATATCCTCTGCTCTTCTGTAGCCAGAGCATTTTAGACTGACCATGATGCCTTTTTTTCACAGTTTGTAATACTGATTAAACCAAAGACAGGTGACATTTTACACCTGCTTGCATTCTCTTTATTGATCCCCTGTTGCCACATCTCAGGAGGCGATGATGGACCTTTTGAACCTCTGCCTCCCAACCCCCATCTCAGCAGAAAGCCATCTTCATCTCTTACTGTTTGAAGTCCATTTAATGAATTAGTTTGGATGGCTTGTTCGTTGAGTCAGCTCTGAGTCATTTGACTCAATTACCTTAATCTGATTTGGAAGGCAAAGTATGTCATCATCTTTGTGCCTAGACCCTGTCCTCTCATTTCAAGGCTGCGCTGAGACTTTCACTCAGGTAATCCCAACCATAAATGATCAGCATTCTCATTCTACCGCAAGCCCGCAATAGGTGACCCTCATTGACTTGTTTTAATCCACAATCCACTTTAATCCACTTGTTTTAATCCATCCAAACTTGTATCTATAACAATTCAAACTAGCTCTGTGGAATTTTCAGATAAGGGGTTACCAACTGAGCAAAGTAGGTCTATGCTTGTATTAGAGACTCCGTCTGATCTGAAATCCCGCAGCTGCGGCATGCCAGAAGTTTCAACTCTTGCTTCTTAAGCCAACATGGACATTCTGGTAATATCTGAAACTTAATAAGACTATGCCGGATGTGTATCTGGCTGGATATGTTTTTTTTTTTTAGACCTGACAGGTGGATGTGTTGCCATATTTACAAAGGACAATTTAAATGTTTAAATGCCAGCTTCTGATGAAATCAGAAGAGATTTAGCTCAATGCAGATATAACTCAGTTGATAAATTAACCAACCCGCCCCAACTTTAAACACCCTGAAAAATCTACTCTTTTAGATATTATTTTGACAAATGCCCCAAATGGAACTTTTGGTAATTAGTGGCCATTGTCTCGTTGGCTGCATAAGAGATGCAAAGCTACCTATATCTCACTCATGAATTATTACAAAGATAAATTATAGGCAACAATTATTTTCTGATCTGGGATTGTGTGAATATCTCAGACTTGGATCGGGTCCTATATATATTTTTTGCTTCTTGCTTTGCTTCTTTGCTCAACTCTATTACAGATGAGCCTGATCCGTTCAAGAAACTAAGGGTAAGGGATAGAGCTAATGCCTGGTTCATTAACTATCAGAGACATTTCAGAAGATCCATTTAGCTTGGGTTAAGGCTAGGCTGACTGATTCTATGTCTGACTGGCAGTCCTTCAGACGCTTAAGAAATAGATGTCTATCCCTGGTTAGAAAATTTTAAAATCGACAGAATTACTGAACTGTGCTTCTACTAATGGTGGGAATCCAACTGCCTTCTGCAAGGTAGTGAAATCTCTGAAACAGAACTCCACCCCCTCATTACCCCAGCAGGTTATGACAGCCTCTGGTCCCATAACAGATAAGATGGACATTTGTGGTGATTTATTTTAATAACCACTTTGCCTCAGCAGGCCATCTAGCTTCTGCAAACTTTGATTCCAGCCGAGGGAGTCCATTACTCACCTCGAGCCAGGTTGCAGAGAACGATACATTCCCACATATACATTCCTCATTTTCATTTCAACCATTTGATGATCTATGATGTACTAAGTGCCTTATTGAAGATTGATGGAAAACAAATATACTGGGGCTGACTCACTTCAAATCAAAATGGATTTGTCACATTACACGTTTATTTATTTTACTAGGCAAGTCAGTTAAGAACAAATTCTTATTTTCAATGACAGCCTAGGAACAGTGGGTTAACTGCCTGTTCAGGGGCAGAACGACAGATTTGTACCTAGTCAGCTCGGGGGTTTGAACTTCCGGTTCCTAGTCCAACGCTCTAACCACTAGGCTACCCTGCCACCCCAGGGTAGGCAGGGTTTAGAAGATTATTGTGGGTGTAGTGAAATGCTTGATCCTTTTTTGCTGCATCTTTCTGTCCCACTTATTGCAGAATCATGAACCTATATTTTTAACTTGCCAGTTTCTGGGGTTATCCCTAAGGTCTGGAAAACAGCATGAGTCTTCCCCCTACACAAAGACGGAGATCCTTCTGACTAAGCTTGGAAATTGGACAGTTGTTATCTATCTTGCCTTGCCAAAATGTTCGTCTCTGGCCAACTCTGAACTTAGAACTTTTTAAACTTCTCATTCTGTTTTTAATGAGCACCAATCTGGTTTTAGACTGGGTCACAGCACTGTTTCAGCAGAGCAGCTACATGTCTATAGTTTAGACTATAAAAATCATTGTGCTGCCTTATTTATTGACCCGTCGAAGGCATTTGATACGGTTGACCATTTATTACTTGTTCAAAGGTTGTCTGAAATGCAATTGGTTCAAGAACTATCTAACTGACAGAACACAATGTGTGCTTACTGACGGTATCAAATCTAGTTTCCTCAATATTGCAAAAGGTGTGCCGCAGGGGTCAAATTTGGGCCCTGTTCTCTTCACAAGTTATGTAAACAATATTGGTCTGTTAAAACCTGTAACATTCATCTCTACATGGATAATGCAGTTATTTACTCCTGTGCCTCTTCAGTACACCAGGTCATTCATGATTCATGGTTCAGCATGGTAAATACAAATGAAATAATAAAATAAACAAATGTAGCTGATCAACTTAGTCAGGCCCCTATACCTCATACACCTACAGCCGAATCACAGAGTTGTGAGATTCAAACCTTGAAATGTTCAATCCTTTATAGGGAATAAATGTGGTAGTACCTTGTAAAACCATGGGGAGGAGCCCTTACCAGCCTCTGGAATGGTAAACTCAGAAACAAGTTATGAGTTCTGATAAAGAGCAGCTTCATTTAGTGCAATGTTAGGTGGCTGGAAACATGATTTATAGTTTTTGGTAGGTCTAAACTAAAGATTTTTCCATAAGCTTTACAGTTAGTGGGTCACTTCAGTTGGAACAGGAACTTCGTCAGTACACACATTCTATAAGCATATTTCCATGGGAATGTACTGTTTTGTTTGGGTTGTATTGCATCAAACTTGGTTTCTAGTGCTCTGTGTCAGGTTCGTATATATCAGGTTCCAGGTTCAGGCTGTTATACAAGCTATTATAGTGAAACTGATCAGAACAATTCACTTTAGCACACCAACAGACAAGATCCTGGTGAAATGGAGCCAGCACAGCACACTTCAAACAGGGTTTCATGTCTGCAGTTGGATGAGTCCGTGTTTTTGAAAAAAAAAGCACTGGTAATTACACCATGTCGTGTCTCCACTTCACACAACATGGCGTGATACTGTATGTCCATCTTTATACCAGGTGATGGACACCCAGGTTGGCGTTCAGTGCCAGGTTCCATGTCGGGGTACAATTACCACTAAGACAAACATGGCACAGAAACAGAAGCCCTGTTGTTTTAATACTGTACACTGTTAGAAAGAAAGGTGCTATCTAGAACCCAAAAGGGTTTCTACGTGGAACCAAAAAGGATTTCTTCCTGGAACCAAAAAGTGTTCTCCTATAAGGACAACCAAAGAACCCTACAGGAACCCTTTTTTCTAAGAGTGTAATTAAAACATTGTGGTAGATTGTTGCTTTAAACACGAAGACAGGGAGAGCTGACACACTATTGATTTGAATTCCTTTACAGAGACTCAGCATGAAGCTGCAAAAAAGTGATGTGTCCGAATACCCATACCAGCGTACTGCATACTTAAATTACATACTATGTACTCATTGTGACATACTATTTAGCACGTATCATTTAGTCAAAACTATGTAGTATGCATGGCCGCAACGCAGTAGCAGTTGCTCGGCATACACATCACAGACAAACTGAATTGGTCCACTCACACAGACAGCATTGTGAAGAAGGCGCAGCAGCGCCTCTTCAACCTCAGGAGGCTGAAGAAATTCGGCTTGTCACCAAAAGCACTCACAAACTTCTACAGATGCACAATCGAGAGCATCCTGGCGGGCTGTATCACAGCCTGGTACGGCAACTGCTACGTCCACAACCGTAAGGCTCTCCAGAGGGTAGTGAGGTCTGCACAACGTATCACCGGGGGCAAACTACCTGCCCTCCAGGACACCTACACCACCCAATGTTACAGGAAGGCCACAAAGATCATCAAGGACAACACCCACCCGAGCCACTGCCTGTTCACCCCGCTATCATCCAGAAGGCGAGGTCAGTACAGGTGCATCAAAGCTGGGACCGAGAGACTGAAAAACAGCTTCTATCTCAAGGCCATCAGACTGTTGAACAGCAACCACTAACATTGAGTGGCTGCTGCCAACACACTGACTCAACTCCAGCCACTTCAATAATGGGAATTGATGGGAAAGGATGTAAAATATATCACTAGCCACTTTAAACAATGCTACCTAATATAATGTGTACATACCCTACATTATTCATCTCATATGTATACGTATATACTGTACTCTATCATCTACTGCATCCTTATGTAATACATGTATCACTAGCCACTTTAACTATGCCACTTTGTTTACATACTCATCTCATATGTATATACTGTATTCAATACCATCTACTGTATCTTGCCTATGCTGCTCTGCACCATCACTCATTCATATCTTTATGTACATGTTCTTTATCCCCTTACACTGTGTATAAGAAATTAGTTTTGGAATTGTTAGTTAGATTACTTGTTGGTTATTACTGCATTGTCGGAACTGGAAGCACAAGCATTTCGCTACACTCGCATTAACATCTGCTAACCATGTGTATGTGACAAATAAAATTTGATTTGATTTTGACTGGCTGAGTAGGTAGGCTGGGGCCGAGTGCAGGGGGATTTTCCAAATTCAACAGACACGCATCGCATTAACCAGCCTAATATTAGCTCATTTCTAATTCAATTAATTTCTCTAAACTCTGAATAGAATAGGAATGGAGTGATAGGCCTACTCAGGCTGGTTATAGGCAGACGATCACATTTGACCTATACCGTAGGCCATATAACCCATCGAGTCCAGCTAGCCATTTAAAAGGGATTTACTAGAAACAGATCATTTGGTTCAATTAAAACATATTTATTAGCGCTGTAACATACAGTACCAGTCAAAAGTTTGGACACACCTACTCAATCAAGGGTTTTTCTTTATTTTTATTATTTTATACATTGTAGAATAATAGTGAAGACATCAAAGCTATGAAATAACACATGGAATCATGTAGTAACCAAACAAGTGATAAATCAAAATATATTTGAGATTCTTCAAAGTAGACACCCTTTGCCTTGATGACAGCCTTGCACACTCTTGGCATTCTCTCAACCAGTTTCATGAGGTAGTCCCCTGGAATGCATTTCAATTAACAGGTGTGCCTTGTTAAAAGTACATTTGTGGAATTTCTTTCGTTCTTAATGCATTTGAGCCAATTAGTTGTGTTTTGTCAATGTAGGGGTGGTATACAGAAGATAGCCCTATTCGGTAAAAGACCAAGTCCATATTATGGCAAGAACAGCTCAAATAAGCAAAGAGAAATGACAGTACATCATTACTTTAAGACATGAAGGTCAGTCAATCCGGAAAATTTCAAGAACTTTGATAGTTTTTTCAAGTGCAGTCGCAAAAACCATCAAGCTCAATGATGAAACTGGCACTCATGAGGACCGCCACAGGAAAGGAAGACCCAGAGTTACTTCTGCTGCAGAGGATAAGTTCATTAGAGTTACCAGCCTCCGAAGTTGCAGCCCAAATAAACTCAAGCAATGGACATTAGACCAGTGGAAATCTGTCCTTTGGTCTGACGACTCCAAACTTTGAGATGCACGTGTCTTTATGAGACACAGAATAGGTGAACGGATGATCTCTGCATGTGTGGTTCCCACTGTGAAGCATGGAAGAGGAGGTGTGATGGTGTGGGGGGGCTTTGCTGGTGACACTGTCAGTGTTTATTTAGAATTGAAGGCACTGTCGATGTATTTAACATGGCTCCCACAGCATTTTGCAGGAATATGCCATCCCATCTGGTTTGCGCTTAGTGGGACTATCATTTGTTTTTCAACAGGTCAATGATCTAACACACCTCCACACTGTGTAAGGGCTATTTGACCAAGAAGGAGAGTGATGGAATGCTGCATCAGATGACCTGGCCTCCACAATCACCTGACCTCAAACTAATTGAGATGGTTTGGGATGAGTTGAACCGCAGAGCGAAGGAAAAGCAGCCAACAAGTGCTCAAGATATCAGTCCTTCAAGACTGTTGGAAAAGTATTCCAGGTGAAAAAGTATTTTTCAGGTGGAAAAGTATTCCAGGTGAAGCTGGTTGAGAGAATGGCAAGAGTTTGCAAAGCTGGCAAAGGGTAGCTACTTAGATTTTTCAAAGATCTAAAATATATTTTGATTTGTTTAAGACTTTTTTGGTTACTACATGATTCCATGTGTGTTATATCATAGTTTTGATATATACGCTGTTATTCTACAAATGTAGAAAATTGATTTTTTTAAACCTGGAATGAGTAGGTGTGTCCAAACTTTAAATTGGTACAGTATGTAAATGAGATATTTCAACAACCAAAAGTTCACTGCCATTATGGGGTGTTGTGTGTCTATGGGCAAGGAAAAAAAACATCTGTTAATCAATTTTGAATGCCAGCTGTAACACAAAAACATTTGGAATAAGTTGAAGGGTATGAAAACTTTCGGCATATTTTGCTTATGGTTTATAATTGTGTAGACAAGTAGAAATGCTAATTCTTCGCACTTGGCTTGGCAAGAGGAACTAAAGTAAATTGGCAACTATTCTGAGCACACAGAACCTGTGACAAAATATTTGCCTGTGTTTAAGAATTCAATAACCAGGGTAATTTTTGGAAAAATCTAATTACTGCTATCCAAGAAAAACTTGAGAGGAACAAATAAATACATTTTAGGAAAAGAGTATTAACTGTATTAACTACTAATCTTAGTTAAAGTTATTTCTTTAGGACAGGGTCAGACAGACCTTTTCCACATATCTTTCATTCTATGCATGACCTCCATGGAGACAGAAAATGGCCCTGTCAAAATTAAATCTGCTAATTATGTGCAAATGGAAAGCTCCATCTAAGGTGATGACCTGCCACAGGAAGACATATGGCACACAAGGTTGTATGCATTATTTTTACCAGCCAGAGGGAGTAAATCAGTGATGGGCATTCCGAGTCTTTCCAGTGAGTCGTATCATTTGGCTCCGTTCAGCTAAAAGAGATGTTAATTTGGCTCCCAAGCGGGCTCCCAATCAGCTCTTTGTTCAGTAGTACTTAAAAATTGCAAATCTCTAATGTAAAGTCTACAAAGTTGGCTGCCATTATGTCAGATCGTGATGTGTGAGTTAATACACGTTTTACCGGACCAAATTATTAGATGGCTTGCAAATTTTTTTGAAAATAACGCACTGTAAAAATGTGTGTGGCCCATAAAAAGTATCTCTCCTCACTATCTATTGCTCCTGGAGTGAGGAATCACAATCGTCAGAGAATGTTTTTAGAACTTAAGCAGTAGTAACAGTATGTCAATCAGAGTCAAATGAACAGCTCTTTCACAAATGAGATTCGGTTCTCAATGTTCAACAAAAAGAGACTTTCAAAAAGAGCCGTTCGTTCTGAAAAGACCCATCAGAGTGAATTCAACTCTTCTCCTTTCACAGAGGTTTTCCATCAAATAGGAAATGATCTGAGTGCGTGACTCGGAAATAATCACGTTTCACATCATCTGATTTACAATTTCAATATTTCCAATCTCTCGTGACTCCATTCACACCTCTAATGTTCACTTGGATATATCAACCCGTTGTCGCATTGGGGAAAGTAATATTCTCCTTCCACCAAGATCATGTTCTCCATCAGAGTGAATTGAAGTGAATTGGCTGGGCTGGATAAACACATTTATTCTTATCCCTCTGCTTCTGATGACTGCAAAGCAGTGGTTCTGCTGGTTGTGTCATTATTTGCACATTGCTGGCTGCTCAGAGGGAAGGAAAGTTCTGTTTACTCACAATCGGTATCTGAGCTCTGCTCGTGTCCATAAGGTGGAACTGAGAACCCAAGAGAGAGATCCCTCTAAGTGCTGCCAGATGTTTCACAATTGAGGTGTCATGATAAGTCATAAGAACTTCCACATGATGTGAGGTGACTAAGCACAGCAATATGAAATAAGGATCAGGGGGTGAGTGCTGGAGATACAGGAGAGGAATGAGCAAGCAAGCCTAATATAATGAGCTCTTTGATCAATAATCTTTGCTGCTTCTCCAGTGATTTTCAGCCAGGTCTGAAGGTGAAACATTTCAAAATGTTCTATTATATCAAACTGAGAGTCTTGAAATAGGAGATGACATTAGATCATACATAGTTTGGTCATTAGTTGGGCATGTTCCTCTACAGTCGATTTGTTTCAATCAATTTCAGATGCTCTTGAGTTGGCCTGCTTCTTGACAACGTAATTGAACAAAAATATAAACGCAACATGCAACAACTTCAAAGATTTTACTGAGTTACAGTTCATTTAAGGAAATCAGTCAATTGAGATAAATTCATAAGGCCCTAATCTGTGGATTACACATGACTGGGAATACAGATATGCATCTGTTGGTCACAAATACCTTTATAAAAGCTAGGGGCATGGATAAGAAAACCAGTCCGTATCTGGTGTGACCACCATTTGCCTCATGCAGTGTAACACATCTCCTTCGCATTGTGTTGATCAGTCTGTTGATTGTGGCCTGTGGAATGTTGTCCAGCTACTCTTTATTGGCTGTGCGAAGTTGCTGGATATTGGTGGGAACTGGAACATGCTGTTGTACACGTCAATCCAGAGCATCCCGAACAGGCTCAATGGGTGACATGTCTGGTGAGTACGCAGGCCATGGAAGAACTGGGACATTTTCAGCCTCCAGGAATTGTGTACAGATCCTTGCGACATGGGGCTGTGCATTATCATGCTGAAACATGAGGTGATGGAGGCAGATGAATGGCACGACAATGGGCCTCAGGATCTCATCACGGTATCGCTGTGCGTTCAAATTGCCATCAATAAAACGCAATTGTGTTCGTTCTCCATAGCTTATGCCTGCCCATACCATAACCCCACTGACACCCTGGGACACTCTGTTCACAACATTGACATCAGTGAACCGCTCGCCGAAAACTGCACATTTTAGAGTGGCCTTTTATTGTCCCCAGCTGGGAACATGGACAAATTGTGCCATCCTCTCAGACAGACAAAGCTGCTTTTTAATTATGTAATAGAACACATTAGAAGACAAGGATGAGTTGGAGTAGTAAAAGTGGAGAGCTATGACCCTGTTGCAATGTCTGAAATCCCACTGTGCTGTTGCTCTCCATTCTATTTTCAGTCATGGAAAAAATGACAATGTAAGTAAAATGCCATGTCTATTTCAGGTTAGGATTGTTTCCCCCATGGTCAGAGTAGTGAACTGTAGTTGATGAAATAGCAGCAGGACTGCTGAGGTACACTGTTCTCTCGCCAGAGACACATTGACATTGGAACAAGACGTGTCCTTTGACAGGCTGCACCCAAAGGAATCAGAAAGGGTCTTTGTTGGACAAAGTAACACAGGGAGCTTTGCAAAGAACATATAATCCTATTTTTGTATGCAGTCCCTGTACTTATAGTCACTTTGGATGAAAGTGCCTACTAAGGGCATTAATCATTATTACATTATTTTGAGTGGCATGTGTAAAGGATGCCACACTGCTTGCTTAGCGAGTATCACCTCCTCACGATTCAGCTGGCATGAATTTGGGACCTCTGCCTTGCTAGCACGTGACCACTCTCCTGAAGCGTCTTACCAGTCGGAGCCAAGCTAAAAGCTACCTATTTGCTGGCGCAAGTGGGGACACTTCAGGCTGATGAGTAGGTTTTACACATCCCCATGTGCTAAACAGTATGTAGCTAGAGTTATGTGTACTGGACATGAGGTTGAATTGCACTGGGAGCATTGCACTCCCAGTTTTAGTACATTTAGTTTGGGCCGAATATGTTCTTTGCAAAGCTCCCTGTGTAAATTGTATTTTAATGTTTAAGGACTCTTGGAAGATTAGTCCAAATGAAGACTAAAAGAGATCATACTAAAATAAAATAAAATATACTGATGCCGACTTTGACACGCAGAATCCTTAAATCTCTCCTTTGCTCAAAAGCAACAGCATGCAACTCTGCCCCTTATGTGACTACCCTCAAGAAACTCACAACACTAAACAAGTACTCCCACGTCCCTGCTGCCATTTAGTCAAGCCGACCTTCCCTCTCTGAATGAAAAGCCTCTCTTGGCATGGAAACAAGTTCTTCTCTCTGATTGAGCATCATTAGTGACGGCGTGTAAAGTGTTTCTTAATGGTGAGGGGTAAGAGGATGAAGTCACATGGAGATTTTAAAGGTGAATAAAAGAGAGGAGCAGTCACAGATAAAGTAAATCTGGTCTAATACAAGTTTCACATCCAGCACAGAAGCAGAGAAAATCACTTATACAATAATCACACAGCACCTTCTGTCCTGTAAACACCAGCCCGAGAGGCTTGCAGGAAGTCACAACATCAAGCTGCTACAGAATCGCATAGTGTCACAGATATATTATTAGTGTGCCTGTCAGTCAGGCATCAAGCTTTAATGATAACATTCAACAGCTGACATTTGACACTGGCAGCAATACAGGTCAAAGTTAGAACATCAGTACGTACAGTAGGTAAAACAGATCACTATAAACTAGCAAACTACTTACTTCAACATAAATGGTTAACTCCTGTTTCCCTTCCCCTTATAACAGCAGAGGGAACACCCCCCTATCCACATCGATAGAACAGTAGTGGAGAGGATAGTAAGTTTTAAGTTCCTCGGCATACACATCACAGACAAACTGAATTGGTCCACTCACACAGACAGCATCGTGAAGAAGGCGCAGCAGCGCTTCTTCAACCTCAGGAGGCTGAAGAAATTTGGCTTGTCACCAAAAGCACTCACAAACTTCTACAGATGCACAATCGAGAGCATCCTGGCGGGCTGTATCACCGCCTGGTACGGCAATTGCTCCGCCCACAACCGGAAGGCACTCCAGAGGGTAGTGAGGTCTGCACAACGTATCACCGGGTGCAAACTACCTGCCCTCCAGGACATCTACACCACCCGATGTTACAGGAAGGCCATAAAGATCATCAAGGACAACACCCACCCGAGCCACTGCCTGTTCACCCCGCTATCATCCAGATGGCAAGGTCAGTACAGGTGCATCAAAGCTGGGACCGAGAGACTGAAAAACAGCTTCTATCTCAAGGCCATCAGACTGTTAAACAGCAACCACTAACAAACATTGAGTGGCTGCTGCCAACACACTGACTCAACTCCAGCCACTTCAATAATGGGAATTGATGGGAAAGGATGTAAAATATATCACTAGCCACTTTAAACAATGCTACCTAATGTAATGTTTACATACCCTACATTATTCATCTCATATGTATACGTATATACTGTACTCTATCATCTACTGCATCCTTATGTAATACATGTATCACTAGCCACTTTAACTATGCCACTTTGTTTACATACTCATCTCATATGTATATACACTACTCGATACCATCTACTGTATCTTGCCTATGCTGCTCTGCACCATCACTCATTCATATCTTTATGTACATATTCTTTATCCCCTTACACTGTGTATAAGAAATTAGTTTTGGAATTGTTAGTTAGATTACTTGTTGGTTATTACTGCATTGTCGGAACTGGAAGCACAAGCATTTCGCTACACTCGCATTAACATCTGCTAACCATGTGTATGTGACAAATACATTTTGATTTGATTTGATTTATACAGTGGGGAGAACAAGTATTTGATACACTACCGATGTTGCAGGTTTTCCTACTTACAAAACATGTAGAGGTCTGTAATTTTTATCATGGGTACACTTCAACTGTGAGAGACGGAATCTAAAACAAAAATCCAGAAAATCACATTGTATGATTTTGAAGTAATTAATTTGCATTTTATTGCATGACATACGTATTTGATACATCAGAAAAGCAGAAATTAATATTTGGTACAGAAACCTTTGTTTCCTGTAGTTCTTGACCAGGTTTACACACACTGCAGCAGGGATTATGGCCTAACACTCCAAACAGATCTTCTCCAGATCCTTCAGGTTTTGGGGCTGTCGCTGGGCAATACGGACTTTCAGCTCCCTCCAAAAATGTTCTATTGGGTTCAGGTCTGGAGAATGGCTAGGACACTCCAGGACCTTGAGATGCTTCTTACTGAGCCACTCCTTAGTTGCCCTGGCTGTGTGTTTCAGGTTGTTGTCATGCTGGAAGACCCAGCCACGACCCATCTTCAATGCTCTTACTGAGGGAAGGAGGTTGTTGGCCAGGATCTTGAGATACATGGCCCCATCCATCCTCCCCTCAATACGGTGCAGTCGTCCTGTCCCCTTTGCAGAAAAGCATCCCCAAAGAATGATGTTTCCACCTCCATGCTTCACGGTTGCGATGGTGTTCTTGGGGTTGTACTTATCCTTCTTCTTCCTCCAAACACGGCGAGTGGAGTTTAGACCAAAAAGCTCTCTATTTTTGTCTCATCAGACCACATAACCTTCTCCCATTCCTCCTCTGGATCATCCAGATGGTCATTGGCAAACTTCAGACGGGCCTGGACATGCGCTGGATTGAGCAGGGGGACCTTGCATGCGCTGCAGCATTTTAATCCATGACGGCGTAATGTGTTACTAATGGTTTTCTTTGAGACTGTGGTCCCAGCTCTATTCAGGTCATTGACCAGGTCCTGCCGTGTAGTTCTGGGCTGATCCCTCACCTTCCTCATGATCATTGATACCCCACGAGGTGAGATCTTGCATGGAGCCCCAGACCGAGGGTGATTGACCGTCATCTTGAACTTCTTGCATTTTCTAATATTTGCACCAACAGTTGTTGCCTTCTCACCAAGCTGCTTTCCTATTGTCCTGTAGCCCATCCCAGCTTTGTGCAGGTCTACAATTTTATCCCTGATGTCCTTACACAGCTCTCTGGTCTTGGCCATTGTGGAGAGGTTGGAGTCTGTTTGATTGAGTGGGTGGACAGGTATCTTTTATACAGGTAACTAGTTCAAACAGGTGCAGTTAATACGGGTAATGAGTGGAGAACAGGAGGGCTTTTTAAAGAAAAACTAACAGGTCTGTGAGTGCCGGAATTCTTACTGGTTGGTAGGTGATCAAATACTTATGTAATGCAATAAAATGCAAATTAATTACTTAAAAATCATACAATATGATTTTCTGGATTTTCTGGATTCTATCTCTCACAGTTGAAGTGTACCTATGATAAAAATGACAGACCTCTACATGCTTTGTAAGTAGGAACACCTGCAAAATTGGCAGTGTATCAAATACTTGTTCTCTCCACTGTATATCAATCAATATTGAAAGTAAATCAAATACTGGAAAATAATTAATCAATACAGTTTTCCTTTGCATATGGTCTAAATGAACTCAAAATGTGCAGCTTCACACCGAGACAAAACACACATACACATCCACCCACACGTTCACACACATACACAGTTGAAGTCGGATGCTTACATACACCTTAGCCAAATACATTTAAACTCAGTTTTTCACAATTCCTGACATTTAATCCTAGTAAAAATCCCCTGTCTTAGGTCAGGTAGGATCACCACTTTATTTTAAGAATGTGAAATGTCAGAATAATAGTAGAGAAAATTATTTATTTCAGCTTTTATTTCATTCATCACATTCCCAGTGGGTCAGAAGTTCACATGCACTCAATTAGTATTTGGTAGCATTGCCTTTAAATTGTTTGACTTGGGTCAAATGTTTTGGGTAGCCTTCCACAAGCTTTCAAATTTTGGCCCATTCTTCCTGACAGAGCTGGTGTAACTCAGGTTTATAGGCCTCCTTGCTCGCACATGCTTTTTCAGTTCTGCCCACAAATATTCTATGGGATTGAGGTCAGGGCTTTGTGTAGGCCACTCCAATACCTTGACTTTGTTGTCCTTAAGCCATTTTGCTGCAACTTTGGAAGTATGCTTGGAATCATTGTCCATATGGAAGACCCATTCCCGACCAAGCTTTAACTTCCTGACTGATGTCTTGAGATGTTGCTTCAACATATCAACATAATTGTCCTTCCTCATGATTCCATCTATTTTGTGAAGTGCACCAATCTCTCCTGCAGCAAAGCACCCCCACAACATGATGCTGTCACATCCGTGCTTCACGGTTGGAATGGTGTTCTTCGGCTTGCAAGCCTTCCACTTTTTCCTCCAAACATAACGATGGGCATTATGGCCAAACAGTTCTATTTTTGTTTCATCAGACCAGAGGACATTTCTCCAAAAATTACAATCTTTGTCACCATGTGCAGTTGCAAAAAGGCAGTCTGGCTTTGCTATGCCAGTTTTTTGGAGCAGTGGCTTCTTCCCTTCTGAGCGGCCTTTCAGGTTATGTCGATATAGGACTCGTTTTACTGTGGATATAGATACTTTTGTACCTGTTTCCTCCAGCATCTTCACAAGGTCTTTTGCTGTTGTTCTGGGATTGATTTGCACTTTTCGCACCAAAGTATGTTCATCTCTAGGAGACAGAACACTTCTCCTTCTTAAGGGGTATCACGGCTGTGTGGTCCCATGGTGTTTATACTTGCGTATTATTGTTTGTGCAGATGAACGTGGTACCTTCAGACATTTGGAAATTGCTCCCAAGGATGAACCAGACTTGTGGAGGTCTACAATTTATTTTCTGATGTCTTGCCTGATTTCCTTTGATTTTCCCATGATGTCAAGCAAAGAGGCACTGAGCTTGAAGGTAGGCCTTCAATTGACTCAAGTGATGTCAATTAGCCTGTAAGAAGCTTCTGAAGCCATGATATAATTTTCTGGAATTTTCCGAGCTGTTTAAAGGCACAGAAAACTTAGTGTATGTACACTTCTGACCCATTGGAATGGTGATACAGTGAATTATAAGTGAAATAATCTGTCTGTAAACAATTGTTGGAAAAAGGACTTGTGTTATGCACAAAGTAGATGTCCTAACCGACTTGCCAAAACTATAGTTTGTTAACAAGAAATTTGTGGAGTGGTTGAAAAACGGTTTTTAATGACTCCAACCTAAGTGTATGTAAACAGCCGACTTCAACTGTACACACACGTCTCATACACTCATTCATCTCCTTTAGAAAGAATAACCTGGTAGCACTTTAATAATTGGCTGAGAGTTGCAAGGGTGGAGAAACTTCGCAAACACATATGGAGCTGAATTTAATCACCTGGTTGCCCAAATTACGCAAGATTTTAGTTCTGTGTTAACCAATATTAGACTGCTCTAAGGAGTGACTGCAATCCACATAGGTAGAACATTCATTGCCAGGAAATGCTTGTGTTAGCACTTTCGGACTAAAAACTCAATTTTACTCAGCATAGTGTCTGAAGTTACACATCACACTATTACAACAGTGATTGTTTTTGGAATAAAATGATCAATATGTTTTATTGAATGTGCAATATGCAAAATTGCTCTGACATTGCCTGGTCGCTAAAATTCAAATATTTCGCATAATTTCAGTTTATGTGACAAAACAAGCAATGAAGACAATCATTGTACCATCTGTACTAATCCGCTGTGAAATATATTTTCAATAATCCAAAATGTTGTATTTTCCGCTGTTTGAAGCTGGTGTAGAAAACCAAAAGTAAAAGCAAAAACTACATTTAAGATTGGGATGCATAGAAATAGTATACATAGAACATATCTTCCACTTCTTAGACTTGCTTACAATGAGAATGACAGGTCTATAAATCATCAATGAGAATGACAGATCTATAACTTACATTTCTATGTGAATTTGGTCAGTCGCCCAAGAAGTTACACATTGCAATTTTCCTAAACATCCTTGGTATTGTGTGCTTGTTGTGTAGACCTTTCCACTCCTACCCGTACATGGCTTGAAAATGGCAGATTTGTGTCCTGATAAGTGTAACATGCTATAAATGACATCAGATATCAGGCTCTGCGTTTCACAGAGCTGTCTCATTTACACTATACAAGTGGCACTTGCCTAGAAACACTAGCCTCACCCTCATGTGGGTGCTAACAAGCTAGCAAGCAAGGCAGTGCTACATATCCCACAGTGTTCAGCTCCCTCACCCAACACACTTGAGCACTGCACTCCCGCTAATTGGGCAACTTATGCTAATTGGGCAACTTATGCACATTTTTTGTGTTGTCTGAGTGAGAGAACTGCTGTAAAGTAAAAGGACTCGATGTATTTTGAAAGATGAGACGTTAAAGATTATAATAAATAATGCTTTAATGTCATACCAGCCAAACACCCGTGAGACCAAATGTGCACTTCACATTTCCATATCATAAAACTCATGTCATATACAGTTTATGTTTGAGATCACTATGCTGGAATGTCTACCAATGGCATGTCCCTATTTTTGTGAGAAATTACATTGGTCATCCAAAACATTTATAAAATTTCTATGAAGTATAAATATCCCGCACTTTAGATGAGGCCACACAAATATACCTACCCTTACCCCGGTCAACAACCCTGCACTCCCCACAGCAACTTACCCAAGACTCCCCCATTTCTCCTTCACCAAAATCCAGATAGCTGATGTTCTGAAAGAGCTGCAAAATCTGGACCCCTACAAATCAGCCAGGCTAGACAATCTGGGCCCTCTCTTTCTAAAATTATCTGCCAAAATTGTTGCAACCCCTATTACAAGCCTGTTCAACCTCTCTTTTGTATCGTCTGAGATCCCCATAGATTGGAAAGCTGCTGCGGTCATCCCCCTCTTCAAAGGGGGTGACACTCTAGACCCAAACTGCTACAAACCTATATCTATCCTACCCTGCCTTTCTAAGGTCTTCGAAAGTCAAGTTAACAAACAGATCACCGACCATTTCGAATCTCACCGTACCATCTCCGCTATGCAATCTCAGGGTGCATCTCAGCCACGCTCAATGTCCTAAACGATATCATAACCGCCATCGATACGGGACAATACTGTGCAGCTGTATTAATTGACCTGGCCAAGGCTTTCGACACTGTCAATCACTGCATTCCTATCGGCAGACTCAACAACCTTGGTTTCTCAAATGACTGCCTCGCCTGGTTCACCAACTACTTCTCAGACAGAGTTCAGTGTGTCAAATCGGAGGTCCTGTTGTCCGGACCTCTGGCAGTCTCTACGGGGGTGCAACAGGGTTCAATTATCGGGTCGACTCTTTTCTCTGTATACTGCAATGATGTTGCTCTTGCTGCTGGTGATTCTCTGATCCATCTCTACGCAGATGACACCATTCTGTATACTTCTGGCCCTTCTTTGGACACAATGTTAACTAACCTCCAGATGAGCTTCAATGCCATACAACTCTCCTTCCGTGGCCTCCAACTGCTCTTAAATTCTAGTAAAACTAAATGCATGCCCTTCCACCGATCGCTGCCCACACCTGCCCGCCCGTCCAACATCACTACTCTGGATGGTTCTGACTTAGAATATGTGGACAACTACAAATACCTTAGGTTTCTGGTTAGACTGTAAACTCTCCTTCCAGACTCATATTAAGCATCTCCAATCCAAAATGAAATCTAGAATTGGCTTCCAATTTCACAACAAAGCATCCTTCACTCATGCTGTCAAACATACCCCCGTAAAACGGACTATCTTACCGATCCTTGACTTCGGCAATGTCATTTACAAAATAACACTCTACTCAGCATATTGGATGCAGTCTATCACAGTCGCATCCGTTCTGTCACCAAAGCCCCATATATGACCTACCACTGCGACCTGTATGCTCTCGTTGGCTGGCCCTCGCTTCATATTTGTTGCCAAAACCACTGGCTCCAGGTCATCTATAAGTCTTTGCTAGGTAAAGCCCAGCCTTATCTCAGCTCACTGGTCACCATAGCAGCACCCACCCGTAGCACGCGCTCCAGCAGATATACAGTGCCTTGCGAAAGTATTCGGCCCCCTTGAACTTTGCGACCTTTTGCCACATTTCAGGCTTCAAACATAAAGATATAAAACTGTATTTTTTTGTGAAGAATCAACAACAAGTGGGACACAATCATGAAGTGGAACAACATTTATTGGATATTTCAAACTTTTTTAACAAATCAAAAACTGAAAAATTGGGCGTGCAAAATTATTCAGCCCCTTTACTTTCAATGCAGCAAACTCTCTCCAGAAGTTCAGTGAGGATCTCTGAATGATCCAATGTTGACCTAAATGACTAATGATGATAAATACAATCCACCTGTGTGTAATGAAGTCTCCATATAAATGCACCTGCACTGTGATAGTCTCAGAGGTCCGTTAAAAGCGCAGAGAGCATCATGAAGAACAAGGAACACACCAGGCAGGTCCGAGATACTGTTGTGAAGAAGTTTAAAGCCGGATTTGGATACAAAAAGATTTCCCAAGCTTTAAACATCCCAAGGAGCACTGTGCAAGCGATAATATTGAAATGGAAGGAGTATCAGACCACTGCAAATCTACCAAGACCTGGCCATCCCTCTAAACTTTCAGCTCATACAAGGAGAAGACTGATCAGAGATGCAGCCAAGAGGCCCATGATCACTCTGGATGAACTGCAGAGATCTACAGCTGAGGTGGGAGACTCTGTCTATAGGACAACAATCAGTCGTATATTGCATAAATCTGGCCTTTATGGAAGAGTGGCAAGAAGAAAGCCATTTCTTAAATATATCCATAAAAAGTGTTGTTTAAAGTTTGCCACAAGCCACCTGGGAGACACACCAAACATGTGGAAGAAGGTGCTCTGGTCAGATGAAACCAAAATTGAACTTTTTGGCAACAATGCAAAACGTTATGTTTGGCGTAAAAGCAACACAGCTCGTCACCCTGAACACACTATACCCACTGTCAAACATGGTTTGGGCCTGCTTTTCTTCAGCAGGGACAGGGAAGATGGTTAAAATTGATGGGAAGATGGATGGAGCCAAATACAGGACCATTCTGGAAGAAAACCTGATGGAGTCTGCAAAAGACCTGAGACTGGGACGGAGATTTGTCTTCCAACAAGACAATGATCCAAAACATAAAGCAAAATCTACAATGGAATGGTTCAAAAATAAACATATCCAGGTGTTAGAATGGCCAAGTCAAAGTCCAGACCTGAATCCAATTGAGAATCTGTGGAAAGAACTGAAAACTGCTGTTCACAAATGCTCTCCATCCAACCTCACTGAGCTCGAGCTGTTTTGCAAGGAGGAATGGGAAAAAATTTCAGTCTCTCGATGTGCAAAACTGATAGAGACATACCCCAAGCGACTTACAGCTGTAATCGCAGCAAAAGGTGGCGCTACAAAGTATTAACTTAAGGGGGCTGAATAATTTTGCACGCCCAATTTTTCAGTTTTTGATTTGTTAAAGAAGCTTGAAATATCCAATAAATGTCGTTCCACTTCTGATTGTGTCCCACTTGTTGTTGATTCTTCACAAGAAAATACAGTTTTATATCTTTATGTTTGAAGCCTGAAATGTGGCAAAAGTTCGCAAAGTTCAAGGGGGCCGAATACTTTCGCAAGGCACTGTATTTCACTGGTCACCCCCAAAGCCAATTCTTCCTTTGGCCGCCTTTCCTTCCAGTTCTCTGCTGCGAATGACTGGAACGAACTGCAAAAATCACTGAAGCTGGAGACTCATATCTCCCTCACTAACTTTAAGCACCAGCTGTCAGAGCAGCTCACATATCACTGCACCTGTACATAGCCCATCTGTAAATAGCCCATCCAACTACCTCATCCCCATACTGTTATTTATTTTTGCTCCTTTGCACCCCAGTATCTCTACTGCATCACTTATCTTCTGCATATCTATCACATATCTATCAATCCAATGTGTAATTGCTATATTGTAATTATTTTACCACTATGGCCTATTTATTGCCTTACCTCCCTTATCCTACCTCATTTGCACACACTGTATATACACTTTTCTATTGTATTATTGACTGTATGTTTGTTTATTCCATGTGTAACTCTGTGTTGTTGTATGTGTCGCACTGCTTTGCTTTATCTTGCCCAGGTCGCAGTTTATAAATGAGAACTTGTTCTCAACTAGCCTACCTGGTTAAATAAAGGTGAAATAAAAATAAATTAATAAAGTCAATCCATGCACATGAAAGTGTCAGAAGAAGATTTTAACTGGGCTTCTTTGGGGCTTCGATGACACAAACAAAGGCTAGTATTGAATGAAAACACTGAATCAGTGTGTGCTCACACTCACTAAAGTCTTATTGTAGAGATGATTCCACTGATGAGAGCAACCAATCAGATGTTAGAATTCTCACTATCTCTTCTATATCACCAGGGTAAAACGTGGATAAGCTTAAGTCTGGGGCTGTTTGTGATTTTAAAAAGAAAATGGAAAATGTTTTACGGTAGTCGTGTCCTATTATAACAGATCATTAATATGACTAGAAATAGACTGAAACTGTATAACAACTTGAAACTTTAAATGAGAACTCTTAGAGCCAAGAATGGTAACTTGACAAGCAACAGATATACTATAATGGACACCATATCATCAGCAAAAGTAAAGAAAATTGCTTGCCCATTTCCTTGACAGATTAGTGACATTGGGGCAGAAGAGACGAATGGAGTTAAAAACAGAGTTGTGACGTAGGCAGGCAGTTTGAGGCGAATAGAAAACAGGCAGTTTGAGGCGAATAGAACAGAGTAAGATGCTCTGTGAATCGTGACTGATGGAGATATATAGAGAGGAAAATACCGAGATCGACACCCTTGACAACAGCAACAGGCATTGTTGGACAAGCTGTCAGCTCTCTGCCGTTCTTGGCTCCTCACAGATAATCAAGCAGTCACACAGCTGTCTTTACCTGTCTGCATATTCAGTGTACAGTACCATAAAAAGACTCCAGATTACTTCGAGCCCAGTGTGTGATTATGGTAATAGAAACAGTGTGATTAGTGCTGACAAGATAAGATTATATTTAACCCACCAATCAAAAGAGTGGGATTACTTTGCTTTTCTCATCATGGGATTCTTAGCAGTTTTGCATGCTAATGTTATTCCATAGTCATTGCATGCATTATAACTGGGCTCTTTCTCTCTTATATTTGATCATTCTCCACCTACGAACTCAGAAGAAAATTCATACCTCAACAATAGCCAGAGGCAGAAGAGGCAGACAGCAGATAATTAGTTCTGAGACAACAAAATAACAACACTGACTGCATTTAAGATGAAAAATGAATGAAAAGATATATCCAAAATTGAAAGATTAAAACACCTGAGGGGTTTGTCATCTCGTTCTGTTGCTGCTGCTGTGGATAGTTTTCCTCAGTAATGACTTATAGCATTTGTGTGACTGTCCTTGTCTATAAGTGTATCAGTGTTTTGTTAGTTGTCATGTTTTGTGTTTTTTTTCTGGACCACCGTAAGAGTAGCTGCTGCTTCTGCAAAAGCTAATGGGGATCCAAGTAAACAAATACCATTTTGAAAATAAATCTAGCTTTGATTGCCTGTCAAAACCAATGAGGTATATAGACGGGTTAGCTGTCAAAATCATGAAAATGATGCGTGCCCATCGATAGGGGCGGAAACCATGCTTTGTTATGATTCTGAAAGGCCAGATAGCTAGCAGCAATAACAAGAAGCTGCCATGTGGGGAATTGTAGGTGGCTCGTTTCAGTTTGTGCTTGTTCTTGATACCATGTCTTGTTTTGAGGTGTTTGACTGATTTCATATCAATGCTGATATGACTAAAATTGGCTAGATATTTAACCAACAACTGTAACAATGTATTTCAGAGACAATAAGTGTGCAAATGTGTTTATGTTTTCAATAAACATTTGGAGACAAAATATATGTTGTCAAAAAATGAAGCCAATCCTGCCTGTTTGCTCCATAGTTGTGGACATTTTGGTTTTGTTGTTAAACAACCAACCTGTCTATCAACCCTAGATTGGTAATGCTATTTAATGGCCAGGTTTTGATGCCAATGATCTGCCATATTGGAACTCCCCAGAAGAAGCAGTCCTCCATAGGAATTAATGGAATTCTACATTATTTCAATTAAATGTTTCAATGACACATTTACATGTATTTAAATATTTTATTGTTGTAGTAGGGACGTTGATATTATAACTTTCCAAAAATTGTACTTTAAGGAAAACATTTTATATTTTTATATTGAAAATTGTTTATGTTTAGCTCACATAATATTATGCAGAAGTATGCATTAAGGTTTTTGTAATAGAATAAACATGGCAAAAACAAATATAGACATGAATAAATGCATTTCTATAGCTTCTAAATAAATAAAAAATAACGGTGGGGGAGTGCCAAGATGGAGGCCCGGTGGCTTCAAAACAGCTCCCCTTGTCAGTAGTCTAGTTTATATATAAATCATTTGTCAAAACAATGACAGCTCTTATAACTACAATTGTTCCACTGTTCAACACATTCATTTCATGTGTATTATCATTTGTCTTGGAGGATAAATAAACACTACCCAGAATGACTGCAGACCTGTCATCTAATGCTGCCAGTGGAGGTAACAGTGCTGACATAGGCGGCAGCCTCTACCAATGCAGGTGGCAGAGCTGTCATCTACAGCAGCTTCTGCTGCTGAAGGTGGCAGACAAGCCTTTTTGAAGATACATCATGGTGTCAGTGTCAAGGCAGAAGTTGGAATGGAATTGTCTCTATTGGAATCATTTCATTGACCTTGCACGTTTCTATTTTTAGCTCATTCCTCCTCCTAAGATGTCTCAACCTCAGTAAATGTCAAAGGTAGTTTGCTTGAACCTGTCATTGGCAAAAACCTTTAAAGAGCAACAGCCCCTAAAAAACTACTTATCATTTTGAAAACAGCCAACAATATGTGGCATTGATAATTTTGGTCATAAAGTCAGTCTTGTGGTCATGACAGCATCAGTACATTCATTTTAATGCTCTGCCCACAGCTGGCAAAACAGAAGTAATCAGGAATTCAGAGTGCAGCTTCATATGACCCCATCATAATGCCTGAAGTAAATGTGGGTTGACTTTGGATATCCATATGGGGCTGGTTAGGGATCATGGGTAAATTACACAATGTACATGGGACAATATGTTAAAATTCCAATAGCTACAAATTTCAAACCAACTGTAAATTGTAGAAACCATGTACAAATATTGAAAGCTTTTAATGAGAAAACTTAAAGGTGTGCAACATGAAAATATTGTCTCATTTACATTTTGTAGTTTATTGACAGTCCCTAACTGGCTTCGGTGATAGACTATCCAAAGTCATACCAACTTTGCCACAGTTGTACGCCAGCCGGCTGAAGCGAATTGTCTAAAAGATTTTGTTTAACTCTTCCCACCTTTGAACACACATACGAGACACCCACATCAAACCTTACCCTGAAACCAACTCACATTTGAATTCTGTCATGGTCGCTAGAATTTCTTAATGAACCAAATCGAAAACTTAATGATTCAAAATCACTGGAGTACAGGAGGTGTACTGCTGGATCTGGTTGTGTGTTGCAAAACGGGTAGAATTGTAGGAATTTAGCTGTGTTCCCCAAAAACAGACCTTGCTTGGGGGACCTGCAAAACTGCTGTACTCCACTGATAAAAATACAAAGTTTTCATGAATATGAAAATATTATTTGCAATTACAACATTCAATTGTAAGTCAACTCTCCATAACAAAATAAATAAAATTGTATTTGTCACATGCACCGAATACAAGCCCCAACAATGCAGTTAAAAAGTACAAACAATTTGCAAAACAAATGTCAGGAAATAGTAACAAAATAAGATACTTTATACAAGGAGTACCTGTACCGAGTCAATGTGCACGGGTACGAGGTACTGTAGTTGAAGTAATTGAGATGATTTATATATTGTTTTATTTAACCTTTATTTAACTGTGCAAGTCAGTGAAGAACAAATTCTTATTTACAATGACGGCCTACTCCGGCCAAAACCAGACAACGCTGGGCCAATTGTGCACCGCCCTACGGGACTGCCAATCACAGCCGGATGTGATACAGCCTGGATTCAAACCAGGTACTATAGTAACGCCTCTTGCACTAAGATGCAGTGCCTTCGACCGCTGCGCCACTCAAGAGCATGTAGGTAGGACTAAAAGTGACTAGGCAATCAGGATAGATAATAAACAGAGTAGCAGCAGCGCATGTGTAAAAATGTGTGAAAAATAGAGTGTGAAAAGGTGTCAATGTGTGAGTTTGTGTTTTGTGTGTGTGAGCGTATGTAGTGTGTGTGTGTGTGTGTGTGTGTGTGTGTGTGTGTGTGTGTGTGTGTGTGTGTGTGTGTGTGTGTGTGTGTGTGTGTGTGTGTGTGTGTGTGTGTGTGTGTGTGTGTGTGTGTTAGAATGTCAGTGTAGTATTTGTGAGTGTGTGGGTAGAGTCCAGTGAGTCCAACCGTTCTGCAACAGTCCTGTTGATTGTTGAAGTAATTCATGCATTTACAAATTGAGCACCTGGTTACAGGGGGTGGACAGCATTCATCCCAATGTTCAGGCTGCTCTCGTTATCTCATCCTCTGGTTCATGGTACAAAGAGGAGTCAGGACCCATCACCGTTTTCTCAGAACAGAACAATTGGAGCAGCTTTCTTTCTTTCTTCTTCAGAGCTATGCACACAACTGTATTCTTGGAAACCTTGAAAAATGTTTATGTTTGTGAGCTGGGTTGCTTTGGTGATGTGACACTCAAGCTCTACTGTGACTTTTTTTTTAATACTGACATTTCGCAGAATATTCCACGGCGAACAGGTTTTCTACACATTGTGTTAAATGTCAAATACGTATAAAGAAAAGAGACAGTTATTTTAGTCTTGTTCCATTTCCCCAGGCCCCCTTCAACTGCACCTGGACCTGCTGCGGTTAGTAAAAGCTTTCTTTAAGCTCGTCATTATTTGACTCTTTGTTACTGATGCATCCACTAGAAATACTGGGAGTGGTGTTATTATTACACCATAGAAATTGAATTTTCATGTGATGGATTACACACCGTCGATGAATAACGTTCCCCCATATGGTTCTGAGACATGGGTATTAATGGACAGAATGGGCTGTGGGAAAACCATCAGCACTTCACTGAGTTTAACCTCGGCACAATAATCCCTTCAAGGTAGAGAGATTCATGTGCAGGTAGAAACCCTGTGGCGAACTCACCCCTGAGTGATCAACTGATTCAAAGGAGAACTTTTCCCTGTGTGACTGTTCATGGCTTGGTAACAACCCAATAGTTTGGCAGCACACAAATAGGTACCCATGGAAACATGAAATACGTGTTATCAGATGATAAGGGAGGACCGATGAAATGGAAACGGCATTACCTACACTGTTGGTAATACTGACCGGCTTCTTCATTATACCGAAAGGTATCAAATAAGGTAAACCCGCCCAAGCCTAACCCAGCAAATGAAATAGGAATTGTAAGTGTTTTGTTTCCTGTTCTGTTCCATTGTCCTCTGCTGTGTTTGAAAGAGGTATTAATGCTCTCACCCTGCTCTTCAGACATGATGTGGTTTGGAGAGGTCTGAATAGACACAGACACAGATAACTAGACATCTTTGAAAGAAAGAGACAAATAAACCACTGAAATAACAACATCCTTGAGTGCACTGAGTAAACAGGTAGGCTGTTCTCAGTGAAGAGACGATTATTCATAAATAGGTCTGCAGCTCACAAAGATCCTCTCCAGCCAAAGGGTCATCATCTTTGGTTGCTGAGAATTTTCCTACATGTAGATTAATTACAATCCACATAATATATATATATTTTTTTTAATATTTTTTTTACAATTTCCTGTTGCTGCAGGATTATTTTCCTGCTGTAGTAAACAGGCTCAAATTAAGATCCAAAATCTGCCCCAAAACAATTTGTCTTAATTTCACAGATCAGTAGAGCAGACCAGGGCAGACTTAAAGCTAGAATCCTTAGTTTCTACATCCATTTTTGGACGTATAAATGTATGATATATTGTATACCTGCTGATTCTTGAAGAATATAACTTAGAAATGCCTAATGTGCTTAGTTCAACTGTTGTACCCCACCAGAACACAAAATATAGATTGTTTTACTCCAATGTTTGTAAACAAAGTAAATGTAAACAACCACTAGAAACCTGGTTAGAACTATCATTTTGATATCGTGAATGGTCAGTCCTTGCATCCATAGCTCTGTGAATGAATTTGAGAGTGGTAACATTTCTCCAGGCTCCTACCTCAGCTTTTTCTTTTACCAAAACAGAGGTGGGGTGTCCGCTTTGTTGTTGTTTCAATTTAGGACTCTAGCTTTAAAACTGGTGAATGGAGTTCAACCTCTATCCTGTTGTAAAGTCTTACCAATCTATCTAGATTATATTGTACTTCATGGAAAACATGGGAGGCATGTTCCCAATAATTCATGAATATGCCAGTGCAGTACATTTCCTTGGAACCTCTATGAGCCCTAAACCTCATCCCATCCCTGGAGTGACAATACAGTAGGTGAGCCAGGATTAGATTGCCATAGAATAGTTGATAAAATACACCTTTATTCATGTGACTTACTATTGAGGCACATTGTGTGTGCCATTATTCAAATGTTTCCCTTTCACCTGAGCATTGCAGAAACAGTGTGTATTTGCCAGGAGCATTCTCCAACCAACTGAACAATTTGGACAATAACTGTGTCACCCTGCACATGGATGACTGACACAGGAGGACCACGTGGTGTCTGTAAGTAATGGACTTGAAGAGATCAATCTTGACCAATCAATTGGTTTTCTTCAAAACACATCCTGCAAGCTCAGTAACCAAGTGAATTACCAGGATACCCATTTTCTTCTGGCTATTATTTTATAGCCTATGGGCAGCCCATTACAGGTAGGCCTACTAAAATAATAATAAAATGTATAATAGAGTCTGACATTGGAGAAAATAAAATCTCCACCCGACTGGGAGATAACCGCCCATCTCTCTCTCTCTCTCTCTCTCTCTCTCTCTCTCTCTCTCTCTCTCTCTCTCTCTCTCTCTCTCTCTCTCTCTCTCTCTCTCTCTCTCTCTCTCTCTCTCTCTCTCTCTCTCCTCTCCCCTCCCTCCCTCCCTCCATATCAGCATCAGTGGCTCTGCAACTGTGTACTCACCACTGTTCAGGAAGGATATGAATGTGTCGAGAGCGCACTTGACAGAGGTTCTCAGTCTTTCAAGGAGTTCCCTTCTCCTTTTGCTCATCAGCACTTGAGGTACGATGCCTTTGATTAAATATATTTGTTTCCTTCAAAATAATTATGACTTTCATTTTTACCTCATAAGCAAGGTAGCCTAAGAGTTGTTGGATAAGTTAATTTGTGATGTACTATTATTAATTTCTATCATTCTTATCTTTACTATAAAAAGTGTTTGATCAAGTGTTGATTTTGCAAAAATAATTTGTTGTTGATATTAATCAGGATATTACTGTCATTATGTTGTGTAGTAAGTTGTTGTTGTAGTTATAAAAGAAGTGGTAGTAAAATAAGTATAGCAAGAATACACTAGTATTTTATTAGAACAAGATTCCACATTGAATTAATGTCTAAACCTTTATTTCATTCACCCTGCAGTTGTCCTTTTAGCAAATATGAAAAAAGATGCCTGGAAACAATTACTCTGAATTGAATAAAAATGACTAGCAGGCAAGAAGATAATAAAATACAATAGTTCTCATTAACCCATACTTTATTGGAGCCCAAGAGGCCATTGGCATAAAGATATTGAGAACAGATCTATTTAGTGCAGGTTTAAAAATAATTGCATATTATTGTGTTGCAGCCAGGTAGCCACTAGAATTATAATTTTTTAAATAGAATGCGTACATCTCACATTGCATCCATCTTTATCTCGATATAGTTGTATCTGTTAGCTTAGACAGTGTGTGTAATGTGGGTGTAATGCTTAGATGAATAATAGTCTAGATTCTCTACTTTGTCTCCAATCAGACCCACGATCCCCTGCGGCCCCTCACGATAAGTTCTATTTTTTTTTGTGGCCACCACCTCCATCAAAGTTGCCCATCACTGCATCATATCATGTTAAATGTATGTATTAATCATTATAACACTCATTATTAACCAGAGGTATTTACACATGAAATTGAGGGTCATGTAGGCATGTCAGCAATCTGAACTGTTTCATTTCATCAAAGCCAAAATTGTCAAGAATATATTTTTAAATAGCTTCTTAGCACAGAGCAATTTCTCAAGCAAGAATTTTTGCTCGGACTGTCTGGGAGTGGTCTGAGTGGGGAGGAGAAAACTGAAAGCTAGCTGTTATTGGCAGAGATGTGGAACTCTCTTTCTTATTGGTCTATTAACCAATTTACCACCTGGGGATGTCAGATGAGGTAGTCATCTGGAATGCATTTCAATTAACAGGTGGGACTGATAGGGCTGGTACAGTATACAGAAGGTAGCACATTTGGTAAAAGACCAAGTCCATATTATGGCAAGAACAGCTCAAATAAGAAAAGAGAAACAACAGTCCATCATTACTTTAAGACATGAAGGTCAGTCAAACCGGTAAATTTCAAGAACTTTGAAGGTTTGTTCAAGTGGAGTCGGAAAAACCATCACGTGCTATGATGAAACTTGCTCTCATGAGGAACGCCACAGGAAAGGAGGACCCAAAGTTACCTCTGCTGCAGAGGATAAATTCATTAGAGTTTACCAGCCTCAGAAATTGCAGCCCAAATAAATGCTTCAAGTAACTGACACATCTCAACATCAACTGTTCAGAGGAGACTGTGTGAATCAGGCCTTAGTGGTCACATTTCTGCAAAGAAACCACTACTGAAGGACACCAATAAGAAGAAGAGACTTGCTTGGGCTAAGAAAAATGACCGGTGGAAATCTGTCCTTTGGTCTGATGAGTCCAAATTAGAGATTATTGGTTCCAACCGCAGAGTAGGTGAACGGATGATCTCCGCATGTGTGGTTCCCACCATGAAGCATGGAGGAGGAGGTGTGATGGTGCTTTTCCGGTGACAATGTCAGTGATTTATTTAGAATTCAAGGCATACTTAACAGTATGGCTACCACAGCATTCCTCAGCAGTATGCCATCCCATCTGGTTTGGGCTTAGTGGGACTATCATTTGTTTTTCAACAGAACTGGACGTGCTACCTGTCCCAGACCTGCTGTTTTCAACTCTCTAGAGACAGCAAGAGCGGTAGAGATACTCTCAATGATCGGCTATGAAAAGCCAACTGACATTTACTCCTGAGGGGCTGACCTTTTGCACTTTCGACAACTACTGGGATTATTATTATTTGACCATGCTGGTCAATTATGAACATTTGAACATCTTGGCCATGTTCTGTTATAATCTCCACCTGGCAGAGCCAGAAGAGGACTGGCCGCCCCTCATAGCCTGGTTCCTCTCTAGGTTTCTTCCTAGGTTTTGGCCTTTCTATGGAGTTTTTCCTAGCCACCGTGCTTCTACACCTGCATTGCTTGCTGTTTGGGGTTTTAGGCTGGGTTTCTGTACAGCACTTTGAAATATCAGCTGATGTAAGAAGGGCTATATAAATACATTTGATTTGATTTTGATTTGAGAACAATGACCCAACTCACCTCCAGGCTGTGTAAGGGTTATTTGACCAAGAAGGAGAGTGATGGAGTGCTGCATCAGATGACCTGGCCTCCACAATCACCCCACCTCAACCAAATTGACATGTTTTGGGATGAGTTGGACCGCAGAGTGAAGGAAAAGCAGCCAATAAGTGCTCAGCACATGTGGGAACTCCTTCAAGACTGTTGGGAAAGCATTCCAGGTGAAGCTGGTTGAGAGAATGCCAAGAGTTTGCAAAGCTGTCATCAAGTCATCAATGTCTTTACTATTATTTTACAATGTGGAAAATAGTTTAAAAAAAAGAAAAACCCTTGATTGAGTAGGTGTGTCCAAACTTTTGACTGGCACTGTGTATACAACACAGGTAATCCCGTTTTTGACCACAATGGGCCTTTAATTGGTCATGCATGCACTTATCCTATAAGATATTTTTGTAGAAAATTCTTTACGTTTCACAAGAGCTTCCCCTCTCCAAAACTCGTTTCCGGAAAGCATTTGGAATACTGTGCAGCTGAGTCTATCTGAAGGGTTGGGAAAATGTTCTCAATCACTCCAGACCTAATACACTTTAATAGACATACTGTAGCAAGCCCCACACTACAGGCATGTTCTGATTGATTAAAGTAATGTAGATAGTCATGGATCTTCTTTGGATTATTTGATTGATTAGGATCCCCATTAGCCGACGCCAATGGCGACAGCGAGTCTTACTGGGGTTCGACACATCACGAAAAAGACAAAAAGTACTTTACAATTTACATACAGTACATTTAAAATATGAACATGTAGTTTTGTGTGTGCGTCTATCAGTTACACATACATGTTAGTACATACACACAACAAGTAGGTCACATGGGGAGAGACGTTGTGAGGTGTTGCTTTATTTGTTTTTTTTAAACAAACAAAGCAAAGGTTTGCTGTTCACTTGGGCTATATAAGATGAAGGGAGTTCCATGCACTCATGGCTCTGTATAGTACTGTACGTTTCCTTCAATTTGTTCTGGACCTGGGGACTATTATACTCGTAACCAATCATCGAAGGGAAAAAGTCATGGAAAAGCAAAAGTAAAAGTCTGTTTGGCTTTGTTGATGAATATATACTGTACATTAATGTATGATCTACTGTGTATCATTCACGTTTGAATGCCGTTCATTTCCAGTTATGATGAATATACCGGTAGTTAAAATACATTTTTGCTTATTGTTTGTCACTAAAACTTTGCCAACCTCTGTGCTCTGACTCTTTCAGGGTAAGGTGCTAAGAGGCTGCTACCCAGGGCTCCCTATTGCTGTGCGGTTAATCAGATACAGTATGGACGGCAGTGGCAGTGGCTGGACTGGAGGTCTGCTGCCCTCTGTTAGCGAGAAGACAACAGAGGGGCACTCGGTCTTTGAGATGGCTGTTCAGAATGACTCGACCAACCACAGCTCCCTGTTTGCAGACGTGGCTCTGCTGCAGAGCTTCAAGCTGCTCATCATCCCCTGCTACTCCCTGGTGGTGGTGGTGGGTGTGTTGGGGAACTACCTGTTGCTCTACGTCATCTGCCGCACTCGCAAGATGCACAATGTCACCAACTTCTTCATAGGGAACCTGGCCTTCTCAGACATGCTGATGTGTGTGACCTGTGTACCCTTAACCCTGGCCTATGCATTCAACCCTCGTGGTTGGGTGTTTGGGAGGTTCATGTGCTACCTGGTGTTCCTGATCCAGCCGGTTACCGTCTATGTGTCTGTCTTCACCCTCACCGCCATCGCTGTAGACAGGTGAGTGTACCCACTTTGACTCGAGAGAACGAAAAGCCCATGGGTTTTCAAAGGGCAGTTTCAAATGAAGTGAAACACATGAACTGTGAAAATAAAAATAAATTCAACACCACATCTGGAATAATGACGTTGTAATTGTTGATCTATATCTATGATTTCTTTTCTCCCAATTCATTAAAATGAATACTGCTGTGCATTTTCCCTGCCAGGTACTACGCCACTGTGCATCCTCTGAAGAAGCGTACCTCTGTGTCCACCTGTGCTTACGTCCTGTCAGGGATCTGGCTGCTGTCCTGTGGCCTGGTGGCTCCGGCCGTGGCCCACACGTACCACGTGGAGTTCAGAGATGAGGGCCTTACTATCTGTGAGGAGTTCTGGCTGGGACAGGAGAAGGAGAGGCTAGCCTACGCCTACAGCACCCTGCTGGTTACCTATGTCCTGCCACTCTCCGCTGTCTGCGCCTCCTATCTCTGCATCTCTTTCAAGCTGAGGAACTGCGTGGCGCCGGGACATCGGTCCCGAGACCAGGCAGAGGCACAGCGAGCCCGAAAGCGAAAGATCTTCCGTCTGGTGGCGTTAGTGGTGGCGGCCTTCGGGGTGTGCTGGCTGCCCATCCATGTGTTCAACGTGCTGCGTGACATCGATATCCGCCTAATCAACAAGCGCCACTTCCTGCTCATTCAGCTGCTGTGCCACCTGTGTGCCATGAGCTCCTCCTGCTGTAACCCCTTCTTGTATGCCTGGCTGCACGACCGCTTTCGTGCTGAGCTGCGCAAGATGTTCACCTGCCACCACCGCATCGGCATCCCCACCAACCACTGTGCTATGGCCAGTGTGGTCCTCTGACTGTGCAGGGACAAGGAGATAGAAGAGACACAAGACCTGTGATACCTGTGTAAGCATGTTGTAGGTCCAATTTCCTGATAATGTTCATGTTTGTTGGTGACCTAATGTAGACATAACAAGAGATCATCATGAACAATACAGGAAATCTTGGAATTACAGCTGATTATAGAGATATGAGGTGGTTTCCTCATTGTTCATAGGTAAACAAATCAATTGAACATAAATTAGGTGATTGACTGGAAATAGTCATTAAATGAGCAGATTGAACAACAATAAGAAGAAGGTGAAATTCAAGAGACAAAAAGTGCAAGAGACGAGAGACGAGAGATGAGAGACGAGAGAAAGGGAGAGAGGGAGAGAAAGAGGGAGAGAGGGAAAGAGGAAGAGAGAGAGAGAGAGATGTTACTTCCCGTCAAACTGTCCACAAGAGATTAATGTTTAACACTAGGAGAAAACAGTAGCAAACAGGAAAATCTGAATCCACAAAATGTTGTCAATGCTCATAAGAGGTTTTGTAAATAATACCATTAGTTAAGTAATCATCACAGTAGTTGCTACAGGAAGACATCTTCCATTCATCCAGATGGACAGCTGTCTGCTGAAGTTAGAGCGCAGCACTCAGTGGACAGACTATACAATGTCAACTCAACTCCGTGTCCAGTATGCTTCTGTCTGTTGTGTTAATAGTCAACTGCAGGTTTGGTCCCTAGACTGGTCAGCCTGGTCTCATAGACTAGATGTAACATAGTAAATGTAAATCTGTAAAGATCCAAATTAGTATGATATGATACGTTTGGTATGGTTACAAACAGAAAGTAGGGTGGTTGGTCGGGGTGGATGGGTTCTAAAGCGAACGTCTACCAATCCAAGGTTGCGTGTTCGAATTTTATCACGGACAACTTTAGATAATTAGCAACTGTGCAACTACTTACTACTATTTAGCTACTTTGTAACTACTTAGCATTTTACCTTCCCCTAATCATAACCCTAACCTTAACCCTTTAACCTAACTCCTAACCCTCACCCTAACCTTAACCCTTTAACCTAACTCCTAACCCTCACCCTAACCTTAACACCTAACCCCCAGCAAATGTTAGCCACCTAGCTAATGTTAGCTACAACAAATTGGAATTTGTAACATATCATACGTTTTGCAAATTCATAACATATTGTACGAATTGCAATTCATAACATATTATACGAATTGCAATTCCTAACATATTGTACAAATGCAATTCGTAAGGCATCATACGAATTGTAATTCTCAATATATCATACAAAATGGATAATGGACATCCACAAACTAATACAT
Organism: Oncorhynchus masou masou; assembly: GCF_036934945.1. Lineage (NCBI taxonomy): Eukaryota > Metazoa > Chordata > Actinopteri > Salmoniformes > Salmonidae > Oncorhynchus > Oncorhynchus masou. The sequence goes on along the minus strand of NC_088239.1, from coordinate 52,056,460 downwards.
ACCATACCCAGAAGTCAAATATCATACTAATTGAAGTAACTTGGATTTACATTTACTATGTTACGTCTAACCGAGTCCAGGTTGGACTGCACATCCCAGGAGCACTGCTGAATGATGTGATTACAGATCTCGCTGTCTGCACCCTGTGAATAAACATGCTTAATAAAACAGTAGGTGAGCTTTTTTCCCCTATGGTTGAATTCTTCATTTTTATTGCAGTCTTCTCAGTCTCTTGCGTATCTTTGTTTGTGGGGAATGTACCACGCCTCTGAAAACAGTCATTCAGAATTAGGTGTTAGTTAGGCATTTGCTAAGGTCATGCTTGCCACTGCGTGATTGCATTATTGACTGATTATCATAACTCCAGAAAGTTTCACTCAGGTGTTGATTCTCAATGGGTTTTTTTAGACTAACCACAAGACTACCCACTTTCAATACATCTAAGCAAAATGGTGGTATGCTGAAGTTGTTATGTATCCCTTTGTAATAAATGGCCTTCTGTGTGGTTTGTGTCATGCTATATAAAATGCCTGTCCTTATTAAGTGATTGCATGCAATTGTGTGTAAAATTCTCAATAAACGAACACTGACAATTGGCCATTTTTTTTCTTGAATTCCCTTTTGAAGTGCTAATAAGCTTAAAAGGGCAGTGTGTGATTTTTGTGTAATTGCCTGGAATTTCAGCCTGTTCAGGTGGGATGGAGATTTTGAACCAAGATCTGATCAGATTATTCTGACCAATGACCAGTCATCTTTTATTTGCAGATGGAACCAAGGGGTAGGTGGGATATTATCCACCAGCTAATAATTAGAATCAGGTGCACTAGATTGGGGTTGGAGCAAAAAACCTACAGGACAGTAGCTCTCCAGGAACAGGGTTGGAGACCCCTAGTCTAGAAATCCTGTCCTCCAATCAGGGTTGTGTATGGAAATATGACTACATTTGTATCAACACGCCCACACCATCAGACTGAGCATTTCAATGGCAGAGGCTCAGGGAAATAATTTATAAAAAATATATTTGGAGTTATTTTCATGAAATAAAAACCCAGTGATTTATTAGACATTATTAGTGATGATTTAAAAAATAAAATTGAAAAGACTGCATTGGGGCTTTAATGTATTACAGATGGCAAATGTCTTAATTAGTATAGACTTGAAATCACATAGACCAACATCACAGAACAATATTTACACAGGACTAATTCATATACACCTTAATTAGGCTATTCCAGCAATAGAGTGCCTTTTGCATAGTTTATTTGGAAATGTATTTATTTCACCTAATTTTAGAATTCTATCAGAAAGAGCACCTGCTTTTAGACTATGATTTGACTATCTGATGTTCAATGTTCCTTGAAAAATCCTTTTAAAAGGAATAGTTTCACCATATTAAAACGAGAGTTAAATTCACGTAAAAGGGTTGACCTTAAAATGAGGTACAAATGTAAATGAATCACTAATCACATGAAATACATTTACATTTTAGTCATTTAGCAGATGCTCTTATCCAGAGTAATTTACAGTTAGTGCATTCATCTTAAGATAGCTAGGTTGGACAACCACATATCTCAGTCATAGTAAGTATATTTTTCCTAAATAAAGTAGTTATCAACAAAGTCAGGGATAGTAGGGGGAAAAGTCAAGTACATGTGTTAGTTCAAGAAAGGCATGTTTTTTGTGTGGGTGGGAGGGCATGGGGTGAGGAGGGGGTGCTGTGGGTTTATTTATGATACTCTTTGAAGAAGCAAGGTAAGGAGGGCCAGATCCTCTTACTGCTCCGTAGGTAAGTGCCATGGTCTTGTAGTGGATGCGAGCTTCAACTGGAAGCCAGTGAGGTGTGCGGAGAAGCAGGGTGACATAGGAGAGCCTGGGAAGGTAGAACACTAGGTAGGCTGAGCTTGCTGAGTTTGAGGTAGTAGGCAACAATCTAAGCTGAGATATCTGCCAGGCAAGCAGAGATGTGTGTCAGAAAGATAGAAGGAGAAAAGTAGCTGAGTGTCATCCGCATTGCAATGACAGGAGAGACCATGTGAGGATATGACTTAGCTGAGTGACTTGGTGTATAGAGAGAAGAGGAGAGGGCCTATACCCGAGCCAGTAGTGAGAGTACGTGGTGCAGACACATATTCTCTCCACGTAGGTAGGATGCAATCCAAGAGTATGCAGAGCCTGAGACATCCAGCCCTGAGAGGGTGGAGAGGAGGATCTGAGCGTTCACGGTGTCGAAGGCAGCAGATAGATCTAGGAGGAGGAGAACAGAGGAGAGAGAGTCCGCTTTGGCAGTGCAGAGAGCCTCCGTGACACAGAGAAGAGCAGTCTTGGTTGAGTGACAGGTTTTGAAGCCTGACTGGTTAAGGTCAAGAAGATCATTCTGAGAGCGATAGCGAAACAGTTGATCAGACACAGCACGCTCAAGTGTTTTGGAAAGAAAAGTAAGAAGGGATGCCGGTGTGTAGTTTTTGACAGAGAGGTTGAGTGTTCGTTTCTAGAGAAGGGAAGCAACTCTTGCCAAGTCAGAGGGGACACAACCAGGGATGAGTTGATGAGGGAAGTGAGAATGTCTCCAGAGATGGAGGAGAAAGAAGGGAATGGGGTCTGGAGGAGGGAGAAGGTAATGGGGTCGAGTGGGTAGGTTGTTGGGCGGCCGGTCCTCACCAGTCTCTGGAGAGAGAGGGGAGAAAGAGGTCAAGAGGCCACCTCTCATAGCCTGGTTCCTCTCTAGGTTTCTTCCTAGGTTTTGGCCTTTCTAGGGAGTTTTTCCGAGCCACCGTGCTTCTACACCTACATTGCTTGCTGTTTGGGGTTTTAGGCTGGGTTTCTGTACAGCACTTTGAGATATCAGCTGATGTAAGAAGGGCTATATAAATACATTTGATTTGATGCTGCCACCACCATGCTTCACCATAAGGATGGAGCCAGGTTTCCTCCAGACGTGATGCTTGGCATTCAGGCCAAAGAGTTCAATCTTTGTTTCATCAGACCAGAGAATCTTGAGTCTTTAAATTGTCTTTTGTCAAACTCCAAGCGGGCTGTCATGTGCCTTTTACTGAGGAGTGGCTTCTGTCTGGCCAATCTACCATAAAGGCCTGATTGGTGGAGTGTTGCAGAGTTGGTTGTCCTTCTGGAAAGTTCTCCCATCTCCACAGAAGAACTCTGGTGCTGACCTGACCAAGGCCCTTCTCCCCCGATTGCTCAGTTTGGCTGTGAGGCCAGCTCAAGGAATAGTCTTGGTGGATCCAAAAATATTCCATATTTCCCCAGACAATCCTGTCTAGGCGCTCAACGGGCAATTCCTTTGACATCATGGCTTGGTTTTTGCGCTGACATGCTGTGGGACCTTATATAGACAGATGTGTGCCTTTCCAAATCATGTACAATCAATTGAATTTATCACAGGTGGACTCCAAACAAGTAGTAGAAACATCTCAAGGATGATCAATGGAAACAGGATGCACCTGAGCACAATTTCGAGTCTCATAGCAAAGGGTCTGAATTTTTACATTGGGTCAGACACAGTGGCGGTTTTAGCATTGTCACGTCCTGAACATAGAAAACCTGTATTTTCTATGGTAGAGTAGGTCAGGGCGTGACTAGGGGTTTTTGATCTAGTTTATATTTTCATTATTTTTCGAACAACGTGACAAGCATGTAAATCTTGGTGGGGCAAACAAAAAACAAAAAATCGATGCACACTAGCATAGCCACTACACAATACTAAACAATACATTAATTGCACTATAAAGGTGACAAATGATCCCCATAAACTGTTAGAGCCTACATTAAGCTGTCCCAACAGCAGAGCTTTCAACTCAGCACCATTCACCGAATGAACCATTACCACCACCACACCTGGCTATCATTGGAGCCTTGTCTGGCAGCAAAACAGTTCATTCAGCCTCATTTACTGCCATTTTAAAAAAGATAGCTGATAGGCCTGACTTTCTTAAACAAATGTGGTTTCTAATGACAATTGACATGTACAAACTATGGCATAAGGGAACGACGAGTGGATAAGAGGCAATCTGTAATTTCGATTAAGACATTGAGGAGCGAGCTAGGATGGATGTGGTCAATATAACTATTCGTTCAACACTTTTGAAATGTACAGCGATAGAATTCAGAACATGGGCCATTCTTACAGTATTCTCCCTGTACACCAAGTCAGAACCGTAGGATAAATAAAGGGGGCATATACTGTAAGCAGACAATGAAAGGTCTTACAATATTCGATGATTACATCAATGATTTCTCTGAAACAGGCTGCAGGCATCATGTGCACCACCAATTCAGAACAGTAGGCTAAGGAACTAAAGGATTAGGGTGAGGCACATGGGCTACTAATAGCTTACTACACAACATACACTTAGTATTACTTTATTAGCTACAGTATACACATCTCCCTGGCATATTACATCAATTATGCAGCAGCATACAATACATTTTTGGACTCAACTTGGACTCAACTGGTACTCACTTCAATAGGAATGTGGCGCTCAGTCGTTCTTGTGGGCACATGTTATCGTCAAACTTTCTCATCAAAGTCTGGCATTCTCTGGATTTGTGGTGCTTTCAAGACAACTGGGAACTCCGAAAAAAACAAGATTGAATCATGACGTCAGTAAACTTCAGGTTACCGCTCTAAAAAAAGGCCCAGGTTCCCGACATGGAATTCTGAGTTGGATGACCGTTCAAAACATATTTTCCCAGTCAGAGCTAGTTTTTGTTCGAGTTCCCAGTTGTCTTGAACTCACTGAAGTCTGAGATTTCCCAGTTCCGAGTTTCCAGTTGTTTTGAATGGGGCATAAGCAGGGGCGAAGCCAGAGGGGTGTCCGGTGGGCACTGGACACCCCTGACATCTGATTGGCCACCCTGGGTGCCACCTCAAAATTAAATTCCCTACTGGCAGTTTGATGCTGATTGACATCTCATTTCACCTGTTATTGAAAGAAGCATATATTTTGACATTAGGTGGCACATTTTTCAAATCGAGGACGAGGAAGAGAGAATATTAATGTTGGTTGCGAGATACAGAAGAATAAGAAGAAGAATAACATACAGAAGAAGAAGAGAGAATATTTCCACAGCTCCACAAGCTCTTTTCGCGATTGGCGAAAGCATCATATTTGAAGTAAGTTTTAAGGTTTAGCATCGGGTTTAGGTTTCCTGAACAACTTTTATGAAAGTTGAGTCACTGTGTAAGTTAACGTTAGACCTTTGGCTCCATTAAAACAGACAGTTAATCAGAGAAGAGAGAGCCTAACATTATGTTTACATCTGTGCTAGTAATACACGCATATACAGTCCAGTGTCGTAAGTTACAGTATATGAATGGTTAAGTATTGTGGGGTAATTAGTAGGCTACATCTGTCAGTGTTCAGCAAGTTAACATTCAGCAATTTGAAATCCATTAGCTCCGTTAGATTTTCGCACTTGAACTCAAAACGAGCAATTGAGGGAGAGTGTGGGAGAGTCAGGAGTCAGACCTGAGCCAACTCCCCCTGTTTATCGTAAGGAGCCAAGGAGGAAACCAGAACCAGAGCCGGTGTTGGAGGTGAGCGAAGCAGAGACTGTGAAGGAGTTAATGGGGAAATTGGAGGAGAGAGTTATGAGGGAGTTGTTGGTGCATGAGGCACGGAATTCACCTTGACGGAGCGTGTTGGGGATTTGATGACCCCTGGATCAGCTCTCCATACTCGTCCTGAGGTGCGTGCTAGTCGGCTGGTGAAGACGGTGCCAGCCTCACGCACCAGGCCTCCTGTGCACCTCCCTAGCCTTGCACGTCCTGTGCCAGCTCAGCGCTACAGTGCGCATAACAGTGCTAACCGTGGTGGGCGAGGTACTGGTCAGGCACCGTGTTATGCTGTGGAACGCACGGTGTCCCCAGTACGCGTGCTTAGCCCGGTACGCTACATCTCAGCTCCTCACATCTGCTGGGCTAGGGTGAAGATCCAGCCAGGGCGGTTGGTGCCAGCCCTGCTCTCAAGATCTCCAGTACGCCTTCACGGTCAGGTCCATCCAGTGCCACCTCCACACACCAGCCCTCCGGTGGCAGCTCCCCGCACCAGGCTTCCTGTGCGTGTCCTCGGCACAGTACCACCAGTGCCAGAACAACGCATCAGGCCTACAGTGCGCCTCACCTGTCCAGCGCTGCCAGAGCCTTCCTCCTCTCCAGTGCTGCCGGAGTCTCCCGCCTGTCCAGCGCTGTCAGAGCCTTCCTCCTCTACAGCACTGCCGGAGTCTCCCGCCTGTTCAGCGCTGCTGGAGTCTCCTGCCTGTTCAGCGCTGCCAGAGTCTCCCGCCTGTCCAGCGCTGCCAGAGCTGTCAGTCTGCAAGGAGCCGCCAGAGCCGCCAGAGCTGCCCTCCCCTATGGGTATAGGTGTGTGGCCGGGAGTCCGCACCTTGGGGGTGTGGGGGGGGGGTTCTGTCACGCCCTGGTCTTAGTATTTTGTGTTGTTTTTTTTTTGTTGATCAGGCCAGGGTGTGACATGGGTTATTTATGTGGTGTGTTTTGTCTTGGGGTTTTTGTAGGTATGGGATTGTGGTATAGTATAGTAGTCTAGGAAAGTCCATGGTTGCCTGGAGTGGTTCTCAGAGGCAGGTGTTTATCGTTGTCTCTGATTGGGAACCACATTTTGGCAGCCATATTCTTTGAGTGTTTCGTGGGTGATTGTTCCTGTCTCTGTTTGTACCAGATAGGGCTGTTTCGTTTTTTCACATTACGTTTAGTGGTTTTGTATTGTTCGGTATTATCTTCATTAAAGATGTATCAAGATAACCACGCTGCATTTTGGTCCGATCACTGCTACACCCCCTCTTCAGAGGAAGAGGAAGAAAACCTTAACACAAAGCTACGGTAGATATAACGTGATTTGATGTCCTTTTATCTGTGGTCAACGACCTCGAGCCTTCTTGGATGGGCAGTTCTAATGTAAATCTATGGCAGCACCCAAGGGACTAGAATTTTCAAGCTCTCTACGTAGATTTTGCAGTGACGTAGTGTCCCCATGAGTGACAAAACACTGAGCCAATCACGACACAACTAGAGAACATTACCAACAACTGCGCTCTGTATTTTCCACTGGCTGCCCCACCACCACAGAAAGCACTGAACTCGGCTGAAACACCTGCATTTTGGAGCTGCCTTACTCAAGAAAACAAAAAGAGAACATGTTTGTATGCAGCTTTATTAACTCAATTAATATGATTTTCTTTTTTAAATGTTTGCAAACTGATAGGTGACACGTATTATTGCCAAAATGACAAGCAAAACAGGCACAAAAAAAACTATAAAAAAGGTATTATATACAGTACTTGTCAAAAGTTTGCACACACCTACTCATTCAAGGGTTTTTATTTGTTATACTATTTTCTACATAGTAGAATAATAGTGAAGACATTAAAACTATGAAATAACACATATGGAATCATGTAGTAACCAAAAAAGTGTTAAACAAATCCAAACGTATTTTAGATTATTCAAAGTAGCCTTTGCCTTGATGACAGCTTTGCAAACTGTTGGCATTCTCTCAACCAGCTTCATGAGGTAGTCACCTGAAATGCATTTAATTAACAGGTGCCTTGTTAAAAGTACAATTTTGGATTTTCTTTTCTTTCCTTAATGAATTTGTGACAAGGTATTGGTGTTATACAGAAGATAGCCCTATTTGGTAAAAGACCAAGTCCATATTATTGCAAGAACAGCTCAAATAAGCAAAGAGAAAAGATAGTTCATAATTACTTTAAGACATGAAGGTCAGTCAATCCCGAAAACTTCAAGGACTTTTAAAGTTTCTTCAATGCAGTGCTATGATGAAACTGGCTCTCATGAGGACCGCCACAGGAAAGGAAGACCCAGAGTTACCTCTGCTGCAGAGGATAAGTTCATTAGAGTTACCAGCCTCAGAAATTGCAGCTCAAATAAATGCTTCACAGAGTACAAGTAACAGACACATCTCAACATCAACTGTTCAGGAGACCCGCGTGAATTAGGCCTTTGTGATCAAATTGCTGCATAGAAATCACTACTAAAGGACACCAATAATAAGAAGAGACTTGCTTGGGCCAAGAAACAAAAGCAATGGACATTAGACCAGTGGAAATCTGTCCTTTGGGATGATGAGTCCAAATGTAAGATCTTTGGTTCCAACCACCGTATTTTGTGAAACGCAGAATAGGTGAATGGATGATCTCCGCATGTGTGGTTCCCACGGTGAAGCAAGGAGGTGTGATGGTGTGGGTGTGCTTTGCTGGTGACACTGTCGTCATTTATTTAGAATTCAAGGCACACTTAACTCCTTAGTGATCCCTTCACGCACTAATTCCGTTAACGGGCTTGATTTGACAACACCCAGTGAATTAGCAGTGCGCCAAATTCAAAAACAGAAATACTCATAATAATAATTAATACATCATACAAGTGTTATACATCGGATTAAAGATGAACTTCTTGTTAATCCAGCCACAGTATCAGATTTCAAAAGGGCTTTATGGCTAAAGCAAACCATGCTATTATCTGAGGACAGCACCCCATCAAACATACACATGAAAATCATAATTCAATCCACCAGGCACGACACAAAAGTCAGAAATAAAATGAAGATCTTCTTCTGTTGGCACTCCAAAATGTCCATTAAACATCACAAATAGTCCTTTTGTTCGATTAATTTTGTCATTATATCCCTAAAATGTCCATTTATTTGGCACGTTTGATTCTGATAATACACCGGTTCCAACTCATGCAAAATAAATACAAAATATATAATAAGTTACCTGTAATCTTGATCCAAACATTTCAAACAACTTTCCTAATACAACTTTATATATGTATTTTTAATGTAAATCATTTATAAAATTTAAGACAGAATAAACTGTGTTCAATAGCAGACAAAAACAAAGTGGAGCGAGCTTTCAGGTCGCGCGCCCCAACCACAACAGTACACTTCACTCGACCCACGTTCTGAACTGCCCTACTTCTTCATTTCTCAAAGGAACAACATCAATCAATTTCTAAAGACATCCAGTGGAAGCAATAGGAATTTCAAGCAAGTGCCTTAGAAATCTAGTTCCCCATAGAAAAGCAATTGAAAAGAGAGTGACCTCAAACATTTTTTTTTCTGGATGGTTTGTCCTTGAGGTTTCGCCTGCCAAATAAGTTCTGTTATACTCACAGACATCATTTTAACAGTTTTAGAAACTTTAGTGTTTTCTATCCAAAAATTATATGCATATCCTAGCTTCTGGGCCTGAGTAGCAGGCAGTTTACATTGGGCACACTTTTCATCCGGACGTGAAAATTGGGCCCCCTAGCCTTTTAACCAGCATGGCTTCCACAACATTCTGCAGTGAAATGAATGAATGTAAACCTCTGACTTCAACTGTATATATATGTAACCAACAGTGCAATTTTTAAGTTAAAAAAGTCAGAAGTTTACATACACTTAGGTTGGAGTCATTAAAACTTATTTTTCAACCACTCCACAAATTTCTTGTTAACAAACTATAGTTTTGGCAAGTAGGTTAGGACATCTACTTTGTGGATGACACAACTAGTTTTTCCAACAATTGTTTACAGACAGATTATTTCACTTATAATTCCAGGAAATTATGTCATGGCGTTAGAAGCTTCTGATAGGCTAATTGACATCATTTGACTCAATTGGAGGTGTGCCTGTCGATGTATTTCAAGGCCTACCTTCAATCTCTGCCTCTGCTTGACATCATGGGAAAATCAAAAGAAATCAGTCAAGAACTCAAAAAAATTGTTGACCTCCACATTGTTGACCTCCACAAGTCTGATTCATCTTTGGGAGCAATTTCCAAATGCCTGAATGTACCACGTTCATCTGTACAAACAATAGTACGCAAGTATAAACACCATATCTATATCCACAGTAAAACAAGTTCTATATCGACATAACCTGAAAGGCCGCTCAGCAAGGAAGAAGCCACTGCTCCAAAACCACCATAAAAAAGCCAGACTACAGTTTGCAACTGCACATGGGGACAAAGATCATACTTTTTGGAGAAATGTCCTCTGGTCTGATGAAACAAAAATAGAACTGTTTGGCCATAATGACCATCGTTATGTTTGTAGGGAAAAATGGGAGGCTTGCAAGCCGAAGAATACCATCCCAACCGTGAAGCACAGGAGTGGCGGCATCATGTTGTGGGGGTGCTTTGCTGCAGGAGGGACTGGTGCACTTCACAAAATAGATGGCATCATGAGGTAGGACAATTACGTGGATATATTGATGCAACATCTTAAGACATCAGTCAGGAATTTATAGCTTGGTCGTAAATGGGTCTTCAAATGGACAATGATCCCAAGCATACTTCCAAAGTTGTGGCTAAATGGCTTAAAGACAACAAAGTCAAGGTATTGGAGTGACCATCACAAAGCCCTGACCTCAATCCTATAGAAGATTTGTGGGCAGAACTGAAAAAGGGTGTGCGAGCAAGGAGGCCTACAAACCTGACTCAGTTACACCAGCTCTGTCAGGAGGAATGGGCCAGTATTCACCCAACTTATTGTGGGAAGCTTGTGGATGGCTACCCGGCACTTTTGACCCAAGTTCAACAATTTAAAGGCAACGCTGCCAAATACTAATTGAGTGTATGTTAACTTCTGACCCACTGGGAAGGTGATGAAAGAAATAAAAGCTGAAATAAATCATTCTCTCTATTTTTCTGACATTTCACATTCTTAAAATAGAGTGGTAATCCTAACTGACCTAAAACAGGGAATTTTTACTTGGATTAAATCAGGAATTGTGAAAAACTGAGTTTAAATGTATTTGGCTAAGGTGTATGCAAACTTCCGACTTCAACTGTATTTCTATCAAATCAGAACTGGAATGTTTACTCAAAGCAAAAGTTGTAAAAGTATACTAGACTATAGTATACTATAGAATGAATCATATACCTAATTTGTTTCTGTGACAAACAGTGAATTAGTTATTGATTTATCCCACTTTAAATGGCTTCTTATAGATGTTATGTAGTTCTATAAATTAAAACTCAAATCTTTCCTCAAAACAAAGGTTGTAATAGCATGCTAGACATGTATAGAATAAATCATATCTAGTTTTATGATTCAAACAGACATTTTTACATTTTTAAATGGCTTTTAGCGAATGTCTTTTGAATGTCGAACGTCCAAATGTGTGAATATAAAACCAACTTTACCTCGGTCGTCTACGTGGTCAGGCTTCTCACATAACGTTACACCTTCGTCATCGTTCAGGGGACGCGCTGCTGAAACAGACAAGTTGTCTTTCCAGAGTGCGCTGATGCTGTAACTAGTAAGTTGGTTGTCCTTTCTTTCTTCAGTCGCGTGCTGCATTCTGTTGTTATGTGAACGATTGGCTGAGCCTTGGATACAGCCAGTATTTCTCCAAACGCGCATCACTCGCTCACAGCCAGTAAGGATCCAAACCCCCCTCCTTTCCCAAACTTTTCTCGTCAAATCTACACAAATCACGTAGGTCACCTATTTTGGACTCAAAACGACACATTTCACCAAAAAGGTGACTTGTTTGCCTCCCTGTGATGTGTGTGAATTGGACCATTTTCCTGTCCTGCTAAGCATTCAAAATGTTATGAGTACTTTTGGGTGTCATGGAAAATGAAGTAAAAAGTACATTATTTTCTTTAGGAATGTAGTAAAGTAAAATTTGTCAAAAAAATAAATAGTAAAGTACAGATACCCCCAAAAACTACTTAAGTACTGATTTTAAAGTATTTCGACTTATAAGTACTTTACACCACTGATCAGTTCCTGTTTCCATCAGCCCGGTCGTGACTTTTTTCCCATGCGTCAAGTAATTCATTCGCATGAAATGTTTGGATAAGGTATGGGCAACTTTGATGGGGGTGGAGGCAACAAAACATCTGAACTCATCATGAGGGGCTGCAGTGGCGAGCGGGTCTCCATACCCACATCGTCAGAACCGGCCCTAGCCTTTTGGGGCCCCGATATTCTATGTTGGTTCAACGCCATTTAATTGAAATTACGTGGAAACAACATTGATTTAACCAGTGTGTGCCCAGTGGGATATGAATGGACTGACAAGAGGAGTACATGGAGAGGCAAGACTACAGGTAGACAATAACTAGAATGCACTAATCCAAGTAAAAAAAATATGTATACTTTATTGTGACAAGTAAACAGTGACTGTCCACAAATTCCACCTGTGGTTGCTATGGTAACAGTCCTCTCACCACAACATCAGTAAAAAAAAAAAAAACAGAACGTGGCTTCAGAAAGTTAAAATCTAGATGACTAATGCCTAACTTATGTAAAAATGAATATAAATATTTTAGGCTGACAGCTGTAAACAACCTAATAACCAACAGTGCTGACTGTTTGAAATAAATATTTTAGGCTACAGGCTGTGCTGTGACAACATTGACACTAATATGGCGAATGTGCTCTAAAAAATCACTGACAGCCAGCCTGAGATGATGAACTGAGTTTAGGCCACTGTAATTAGTCAAATAGATAATTTGCAAAGAACCAAAGCTAAGGAGTCTATTGGGCCACTTCAAGTACTGTATATGGGCTTGTTTTCCAGTTTGAAGTACAGACCATTTAGTAACATATTTGGATGCACACACACCTTCAATGCAATAAAATTGATCAGCCAAAGAAGAATCTTTCAAATAAACGAACACATTAAGGATACAATCACCATTAAAATGAATATAGTCCTAAACACTGTTGGTGAGTGTTTTGAAATAAGTAGATTTAATGTGTCGCCTTATGACCTGAAGGGTACAAGAGATTATTCAATATTCATACAAAATAAATAGCCAAATCGTTGTATTATAATGCATTACAGATCAGATAGCGCAGTATAGCTAAGTCACCTGGTTACAATGTTATCCCTTCCTGTCAGAACTCATCATCAGAGGAGGAAGCTAATGCCTCTTTCGCCTCAACATAGTCTCTGATCTCCTGAGGAGTACGGATGTAACTGTCAATCTCACTGTCTGAGATCTCCTCATCACCAGTCACCTCCACCACCGGGACCTGCACCCTCCTTATCTTAGCGTACCTCACAGAAGGGGGTTCAAACAAACTCCTCTTACCAGAGTTTGGTACTGAGGGCTGGCTGTGCTGAGAGTCTGTGCCAGGCCCCGTATGTGGCAACCCCTCCATTACAACAGTGTATGTCAGGTCAACATCTCCTTGTTGCTGGACGCTCCCGGTGTCTGGCTCCCCCACAAAGGGTTCTTTAGGGGTCTGCCCTGGGGTCTGGGATGAGACTGCACCCTCCAGGCAGGACGTGTTGGTGTGGGATCCAGGTAGGGAGTCCTCTAAACTTGGTGGGACTACTGATTCAGAGGCCAGGGCTTCCTCGTGACTGCTCAGGGCCCTCCTCAGTAGGGTGAGTCTATGGTTCAGGATGTCATCCACCATCTGTATCACAGTCTGGGGTGTCACCTCATCCCCCCTCAGCCAGGGCAGCTCCTGGCCCAGCTTACACAGCACCTCCTTCAGCTCGGTCACCCGCTTCGGAGCTATGGAGGACTTGGTCACCTTGGCCATCTGGCAAAACCTGGCCAGTGTGTATTTGAGCCGGGTCTGTGTGGGTTTCAGGGACTGCCAAGCCAGGAAGATGGAGGCCGTGAGGATGGGGATGGGCTGGCGGCCAGTCACTAGCCAGGCATCTGCAGCCAGCTCCAACAGGACAGCAGCTCGCTTTGTCAAATCCTTGGAGGACTCCGACAACTCTTCATGGACATATTGAGGACTTAGTTTGTATCTGACAGAGAAAGGAGAGAAAAGACAGTTTCTCAATAAGCATCAAATGTCTACCTAATAACAACATGTGCTATGTCAGGCAATTTATTTATCATCAGGCAATCAAGGTTAATGTTTATAGTTGAGGTGATTGACTTACGCCTGACAGTGTGTCTCCAGTAGGTTAATGATACTGATGGGGGGAGCCTCTATCTTCAGAGTCTTCACCATCTCCTGGTAGACCACGCCTATCAGCCTGGGGTTCGCTTCCAGGAGACAACAAATGGTTCCCATGGCGATGGGCCAGCTGTGCTGCCTGCAGGTCGCCAGCACGCAGCATCCTGCCAGAACCTCTTTCTTCTGCAGACTAACCCTGATGAAGTTAGGGTGCTCATAGGCCTGCTTAAAATGGGTCTCTGCAGTCTCCTCCATGAGGAAAGTGAGTCTGAGAATACGACAGAGAGCACGCACCCGGTGTATGCCTGTTTGGAGGAAGTGATACAGTATTGCCAGCCAAACATGATTAAAATACACAGCATTTTGTGATATCCAACCCTCACATTGTCAGAAACAGGTAGTCAGTAGTTCTACAGGGAAACGGTGCAGTTCCTACCATTGATTAGATTCCGGCATGGCTTCTTGTCCACTTCTGTGCTATTACTGTATCTTACATCTACAGGACCAAAACAAGCAGACAAGGAAATACAAAGTGTTCAATTAAATTAGTCACAATATAGACAGCAGGCATGTGGAATAGCCTTACAGAAGACTGCATGACCTACACTCAGTAGGAAAGCACATTCTTAGCTGCATAAATATTTGTGCTAAGATGGTGACAGATAAACCAGTAAGTTAGATAACTAACGTTAGCTACCTGTGCCCTGTGTCTCTTCACTTCGGGTAGTGGTGAGTAGACCTTCGGATACCACAGCGCCACAATCTGCACATACAAGTTGTGGCTGTGAATAATGTTCGTCGTCCACTATGTCGAGCGAGCCACACTCCGGACACTTAAGACCGACAGTAGCCATCTTCCGGTTGATGTATGTTGGTTAAAGTTAGCGAGCAAATCATAAACTTGAATCAATACCATTCATGTGCTGTGAACGACCAATGAACGTTTCGAGTTCTTTAATATGAGCTCAGCCTTTATAATCCGTGTAGGAACAAGGCACCCGTACTTTCGTTCCGCTATTGAAAACTACTGCAACGTTCGACTTCTATTGGAACAGCGCATTTTATCCATACGTTACGTACATCGCGTGTAATCGATGCGTCAAGCTTTATTTAAAGGTTTATCACAAGATATTAATACACATTTTACAGATGAGAGAGCGATAGAAAGTGTGCGAGTGAGAGACAAAGAGAGAAAGTGGTGTGTGTGTTTGTCAACCGGAGGCTAAATAAATTACATGATTTTTTGAAAATGAGTCTTTATTTTATCATTGTAAAATAGGCTTTACATGGATCAAATATAAACGTTCCGACTTTCACCTAATCTCTCGTGGACAGATGTAATTGAGCGTTTGACGCAATTACTTGAGATACATGAGATTTTAGTTCTGGGTGTCCCGAGATTAACTTTCACCCAACTATACGGTAATAATTTGTATGACCAAAGGCAGACCAACATACTCTGACACATCTTGCTACTGTATCTACCTATGGCCAGTGGTAGCTGGTTTAAGAAAAGTCTCTGAATTTCAATAGCTTTCTTCACAAGAAAATGCCACTTTGAACGGTGTCTATAGGTTACACCCATGCAATTTGTTTCCAGAGGTGCACCTGTCAGTGAGATTGCCTTTTGATGAATGCACTCTCATTCATTGCATAGTCCACACTTCCCAGTAAACCTTGCTTATCTGTAGACTAAATTGTAATAATTATCAATCCATGCTTATCTCTTAAGACTAGCAACTTATCAATGATTTCCCCCTCAAAGTGATTCAACATGAAGTTGACAATAGCAAAAGGACATCTCAATATGTACAACATTTATACGAGTTATACAGTATCAGTGAATAATATGTACCTCATAGACTAGTAATACAAACACTTTACCAACAGGTATTACTCATTATGTGATTATAATTCATTGTAATACTGGTCATAAGCATGACACCTTATACCGGTCTGTCTGCTTTACATAAAGTGTTACCAAATATGCAAACTCCACTGTTCTGTTGGAGCTTTCATTATTTATTATTAAATTCATTCTTCAGTGTCATTGCGCTGTATTTAACCTTCATATCATACTCATCGCAAGAAAATCATAACATTAATAATAAGGAAAATCAAACTGTCAAAAATGTAAGGCAACTTCCCACAGGCCTATTTAAACTTGTGCTTTGTTGTTCTTATCTTTGTTCTGTCTTTACACACCATAAAGTTAAGAAATCCTTCAGTCAAAATGTAATGAGCAATCAAATAGTCAACAATCAAAATGTAATGAAAAGTGCACCTGTTCAGTAGAAACAAAGCCAGTGCTTGGTATGGTATACAGTACATGAGTGTCAGGTGAATTCAGACTGAAATATTCAACCAGTCCAATACATGTGCATTGAGGAAGATACACATTTTAGTAAAGCCCTGCTCTGAATGATTAGGAACACTCATTTGAGTGAGTTCATGGTCATCAGGATACTGGGTTGCTCCTCGATGATGCGCACCAGCAGGTTGTCAATGTACTGCTCCAGCTCCTTAATCTTATCGTCCCTTTTGGAGAGCTGCGCCTGCTGCTTTACCACCAGGGAGATCAGCTCTTCCTGGGTCAGCTGGGAGTAGGGACCTTTGACCCCTGTGTCTTTGACCTAGAAGGGAGGGAATTGAGGTGGTACAATCAGTCAGTGCCATTTATATTTTTCCATAGACTTCTCTAAGGATACTATATGCCATGAATTATCTATAATATCTGGCGGCAGGTAGCCTAGTGGTTAAGAGCGTTGGGCCAGAAACTCAAAAGTCACTGGTTTGAATCCCCAAGCCAGCAAGGTGGAAAATCTTCCGTTCTACCCCTGAGGAAGGCAGTTAACCCCCAACAACTGCTCCCGAGGAACTGATGATGTAGAACTCTGTCAAAGGAACCAAAAAGGGTTCTCCTATGGGGACAGCCGAAGAAGCATTTTAGTTTCTAGATAGCACCTTTTTTCTTACACACAATGGGGTCTGATTATTCAGTACACATACAGAGGGGTGTAGTGCCCTTCCTTTAGGTGCAGAAATGCATTTTTTAAATTTAATTTATGACTTTGATTGAGAAATGACTAACGGATGCACTCTAGAATATAGAATAACGCATCCTCCAATTGCAACGTCTGCCTATGCCCACACATATTGTCCCAAATTATTCAAATTTTTTGTTGTTGTTGCCCTTTATCTCCCCAATTGGTAGTTACAGTCTTGTCCCATCGCTGCAACTCCTATACAGACTCGGGAGAAGCGAAGGTCAAGAGCCGTGTGTCCCGAAACAACCCAGCCAAGCCGCACTGCTTCTTGACAAAATGCCCGCTTAACCCGGAAGCCAGCCGCACTAATGTGTCAGGGGAAACACCATACACCTGGTGACTGTGTCAGCGTGCATCGTGCCCAGCCCGCCACAGGAGTCGGTGCGATGGGACAAGACCATCTCTGCCGGCCATACCCTCCCTTAACCCGGACAAACGCTGGGCCAATTGTACACCGCCCCATGGGTCTCCCGGTCACAGCCGGCTTTGACAGAGCCTGGACTTGAAACAGGATTTCGAATGGCACAGCTAGCATAGACTGGCTATACATCCTGCCAAGTTGCGTGCTCAGTTGAGTTTTGGCCGCATGAGGGAAAAAAAAGAGTGACTTCAGCCAGAACCCTAAAAGTAAAAAAATGACAGGTGTTTTTGGTGTAACAGTAATATAGACCTACTACTACGCTGTTATATTCAGGTCTGTTATGTAAATACTAATTAAATCATTAGGCCTATGTGATCTTGCAAGACATAGGCTACACTCAAGTTAATTAAATGCGTTATACATGAGCCCAAGTCCATAAACTGTTTTGAGGACAGACGTCTTAGCAGCCTGGTCTCGGACTAGATGTATCATAGTAAATGTAAATCCGGGACACTGAAATTAGTATATGTTACAATTGGTACGGTTACATAAGACAGGTTGCTTAAGGCAAAAATGAAAGTAAGGTGGTTGGTCGAGTGTATAACGCGAACATCTAATATTGTTCGAATCTCATCATGGACAACTTTAGCATTTAAGCTAATGTGTAACTTTGCAACTACTTTTTAGCTACTTTGCAACTACTTAGCATGTTAGCTTCCCTTTCCCAACCTTGCAAAGTAGTTGTAAAGTTATGTGAGAATGCTGTTCATTGCCTCAGCATACAACAGTATTGTTCCCTCCAAGCTTAGGACCCTGGGACTGAACAACTCCCCCTGCAACTGGATCCTGGACATCCTGACGAGCCAACCCCAGCTGGTGAGGGTCGGCAACATCACCTCCGCCACGCTCACCCTCAACACGGGGGCCCCACAGGGGTGTGTGCTTAGTCCTCTCCTGTACTCCCTGTTCACCCATGACTGCGTGGACCCACAAGACTTCAACACTATCATCAAGTTTGCTGACGACATGACAATGTGGTGCTGGGAAAACAGCCTGTCCCTCAACGTCAGTAAGACCAAGGAGCTGATCGTGGACTACAGGAAACGGGCCACCCCCATACACATCGACGGGGCTGTAGGGGAGGGGCCAGGAGCTCCAATTTCCTCGGTGTCTAAATCACTAAGGACTTAAATAGTTCACTCACACGCGTAAAGTTGTGAAGGCGTGATAGCGCCTCTTCCCCCTCAGGAGGTTGAAAAGGTTTGGCATGGGCCCTCAAATCCTCAAAAGGTTCTACAGCTGCACCATTGAGAGCATCTAGACTTTTTAAAATATTTTTGTTATTTGTACTAGGCATTTAACTGGCTGCATCATTGCTTGGTATGGCCGCATGGTGCTTCAGAGGTTGGTGCCGACAACCCAGTACATCACTGGGGCCAAGCTCCCTGCCATCAAGGACCTCTATATCAGGTGGTGTGAAATACCAGCCACCCAAGCCATAGACTGTTCTCTCTGCTTTCACACAGAAAGTGGTACCGGTGCATCAAGTCTGACACCAAAAGGCTCCTGAACAGTTTCTATCCCCAAGCCATAAGACTGCTAAATAGCTAACAGAGTGGCTACACACACTGAGTTGACCCTTGTATTTCTGTTGTTGTCTCTATGCACACTGAAACTCCAACACACACATAACATGCAGTCACATTTATACTGACTCAATACACATACATACAACCATAAATAGAGTAGAGGTACAACCAATTATCATATATCCTGATGCCTAATCACCTTACCCCTATACATATCTACAGTTGAAGTCGTAAGTTTACATACATTTAGGTTGGCGGCAAACCTGACCCAGTTACACCTGCTCTGTCAGGAGGAAGGAGCCAGAATTCACCCAACTTATTGTGGGAAGCTTGTGGAAGGCTACCTGACACGTTTGACCCAAGTTAAACAATGTAAAGGCAATGCTAGCAAATACTAATTGAGTGCATGTAAACTTCTGACCCACTGGGAATGTGATGAAATAAATAAAAGCTGAAATAAAATCACTCTACTATTATTCTGACATTTCACATTCTTAAAATAAAGTGGTGATCCTAACTGACATAAGACAGGGAATTTTTACTAGGATTAAATGCCAGGAATTGTGGAAAAACTGAGTTTAAATGTATTTGGCTAAGGCGTATGTAAACTTCTGACTTCAACTGTACATCTTTTGTCTTGCCCATTCCCCCTCTGAATGGCACACATACACATGCCATGTCTGAATTGTCTCAAGGCTTAAAAAGTTTTCTTTAACCGGTCACCTCCCCTTTCATGTGCCGTCAACCGGTAAGACGCTTCAGGAGGGAGGTCACGTGGTTTTGGGATTGAGCCCCTGTGTGAGACGAATCAGGAGAAAGTGGTACTTGCTAAGGAAGCGACGTGACGTCCTTTACACTGGCTAACATAATGTAATATCCTACATAGAGAATCAGTTCAACGTCTAGTTTTTAGTTTACATTTGGCTGAGTTGTCAACTGACATGAAATCATTAAAAATAAAAATCACCATGTCATTGGATTTGCTAAAAGCCTGTTAAAAGCCTATTAAAAGCTCTTAAGGATCTGACTCTTTTTTCAATTTTCACCTAAAATGACATACCCAAATCTAACTGTAGTAAGGATATGCATATTCTTGATACCATTTGAAAGGAAACACCTTGAAGTTTGTGGAAATGTGAAATTAATGTAGGAGAATATAACACAGATGCATGTTTTTGGACCATCATCTTTGAAATGCAAGAGAAAAGCCATAATGTATTGTTCCAGCCCAGGCGCAAAAAAACTATGAAAACTACAAAAGCGGGCATTTCTGTAAACGTGATTCATACTGGCTGAGGGCATTGTCTGAATGACATCACAATTAAACAACTAGCAGAGAAAAATTACATCTGTATTAATTACTTCGTAGCTAAGTGCTCTTTGATGACATAATATACTGTTGCTATACTGTTCCTTTTGCTTTATGTTAAACTCCATAATAATAATATAATAATTCATATAGTACCAGCTATGATTTCCTTTGCACAATTTTTTTAATTATTGCAAATACAACCGAGTCACAAGTTAGTGGTCAGATGACCGAAGCATACACTGTATGCAGAAAAGTACTTCATACCTACAGCAATATATGGTGGTGGATCTATGATGTTATGGGACTATTTTGCTTCTACTGGTCCTGGGACCCTTGTTAAGGTCAATGGCATCATGAACTTTACACAGTACTAGGACATTTTAGCCAAAAAACCTGGCCACAAGTAGATCTTCCAACAAGACAGCCTCAAGCACTGATCAAAATCGACAAAGAAATGATTAATTGACTATACAATCAACATTTTTCAATGGCCATCTCAGTCTCCGGACTTGGAACCCATTGAAAACCTGTGGTTTGAATTGAAGAGGGCAGTCCAAGCACAGACAAAGGATATCAAGGATCTGGAAAGATTCTGTATTGAGGAATGGTCTAAGATCCTGCCCAACGTGTTCTCCAATCTCATATTTTTTTTTTAGAAAAAGCCTCATTATCCTCGCAAGGGGAGGGTGCTAAAGTATTGAAAATAGGTGACAATTATTATGTTAAACAAAATCTTTTTCTGAGCAAGCGTATTAGTATAAAATACAGCTCAGTATTTGTATTATTTATTTTATCTTTATCAAGGGTGTCAATAATTATGGACCTGACAATATATTCCTTTAAAGTACCTTTATCTTCTCTTGAAGGCCACCGAGGATCCCTGTAGATTTGCCAGCCTGTCCCTCATGGATGTTGGAAGCTGGCTGGTTTTCCAGGGAACTCAAGGGCTTTACTGGGTGTGGCCTGAATCGAGATAGACAGAGAGAGTAAGAGACACTCAAACGTTTCTGAAAAGTATTGTTATTAGAGGATGCAGCATGTGGATGTGGGGGATATCCAAATAAATGCCTTTTCTCAAAAAGCAGGTCTGATTATTATATGTCTCATAGCACAGAAGAAGAAAAAAAAAGAGTTGGAAGCTTGCTGCCAACAATGGGAAACGATTTGTTTGATCAGTTAGACATGACAAGAAATCCGAGCAGGATTAGTCTTCACAATTGACTCATTCCCACCATATATGACACAATGACAAGAGTATCTATTCTTTCTCTCTTAGATAAGGTTAGACTGCAGAGGATCCACAGTGTACGCACAGTCTGAGTAATGGCATTTTACAGGCTCCACTGAGCTTTGTCAGATTCTACAGGAAGAATAATATGACAAAAAGCAATGAAAGCTACAAAGGCTGGCATTTCTATAGACGTGATTCATACTGGCTGAGGGCATTGTGTGAATGACATCACAATTAAACAACTAGCAGAAAATAAATTACATCTGCAGTAATTAGTAGCTAAGTGCTCTTTGATGACATAATATACTGCTAATTGCTCTGGGGAGCTATGCTCCTTTTGCTTTATGTTAAACTCCATAATAATTATAGTATAGTCATTTTTAAAAGAGTACCAGCTATGATTTCCTTTGCACAATTTGTGAAAGTATTGCAAATACAACCTAGTCATAAGTTAGTGATTTAATTCAGGAAAGTGCAGCTAAACATTTGATAAGAGAGTAGAAGAGTTTTATAAAGGGTCACATTCATGAAGTGTTCTGGAACAGTGCATTTTACAAACGATTGGGGAGGTTTAGTAATTCTAACTACAGTACATTCTACAGGAGAGGTTTGGTGGACAGCACATAGCTGCTACACGCTACAGGAAAAGGCTGAGATCTCTCTCACCTGCGTGTGCTTGAGGCAGACCTGTCCCCTCTCCCTCCTGCCTCCTCTCCACTGTACTGCTCTGTAATGGAGGGCAAAGCTCCAGCATGAAGCAGGGTCTTCTGGCCAGGGACAGAGCTTGTTGTCTGGGGAGGGCAGTCTCTCCTGCCCCCTGATCCCTTCAGGGGCTCGGGGTGGGGTATGGAGGAGGGGGCAGGTGAGGGGAAACATGGGGGCTGGGCAAGTGTAACACATGGTAGTGCTACACCCACCCCGCCATTCTGCTTTTTTACCCAGTTACCTGAGGAAAGCTTACTCGAAGTGGGAGCCCCTGGGCTTTGTAGTTTTCCAGAACTCTGTTTACCAGCTCCCTCCTCTCTAAAGGTGGATGTTATCTTCACTGGAGGCAAGGGAGCACGGGCCCGCTTCGCTGATGTGCTTTTGGTGGGACAGGAGACATCCTCGGCTGGCAGAACATCTGGTGTTGGAAGCTCAGTTGTGTCCCCAACCACACGCTTCTGAAACGGACCTAGATCTGCATCTGTGGAGGTACAACTCTGTTGATTGTGAGAGTCCGGGCTCCCCTGGCGCTCACCAGTTAGACTCTGTTCTACACCACATCCAGAGGACTTCTCCATTCTGCAGTCTTCTGCAAAGGGATTATTTGGACCAAACTCAACCGAAGAGTCATGTTCTTCAGTATTTGATTGCTCATCTAACACATCAACTGTTGGCATTGTCTTCCCTGGAAGGTGCTGGGGCCTGGAGGGTGCTGGACCTTTATTGTGTTTCGCAACCACCAACCCCCCAGTGGCTGATGGCATGGGTTCCTCTGCTTGGTTCCCATGGTGGGTAGAGTACTGGCCTCCACTGATGTGCTCTGTTGTAGCTGTGGAGGAAGATCTCAGTGGCTTGATCATCTGTACCACACGTTGAGAAACTTTGAACATGGAGGCACCCACTCTGTCCTTATGTCCCTGATTCACACTGGTCATACTCTGGTCTCTCTGTATCTGGCTTGGAGCCTGGTTTGGTCTGTCAGGAGGCAGTGGAGCAGGACGCTTGCCCCTCCTGACACCGGAATCATCCTGACTAACACTCTCATTTAAGTGCAGGTCATGTTCACTTCCCACCAATGACGTGGCAGAGTGGCGTCTTGGAGGAGGCTGTGGTTTTGTTGGTGTTTTTTGGGTGAGGGTAGGAGTGGCAGAACCAGGGGACTTACTGGGCCAGTTGTCCTTATGAGCCCATCGCTGGTTGTCTGGAGGCAGTGGAGCAGGGCCCTTATCCTGTCTGACACTGGAATGGTCCTTACCACTAACACTCCCCTGGTCATCCCCACTTCCCACCAATGCCGTGGAAGATTGACATCTGAGGGGAGGGGGCGGTTTTGTTGGCTTTGTTTTAGCGAGGGTAGGTGTGGCAGAATGAGATTTACTAGACCAGTTGTCCTTACGAGCCCAGGGCTGATTGATGGGAGCCACAGGGGGAGGGTCTTTCTTCTCCATCAGATTAGTAGACGGGTCAATAGCGTCTCTATTTTCCCTTGTGCCTCTGGGGGAGTCCATAGAACTCTCCAGTTCAGGAGACGAGGACGATAAGAAGAGGTTGGAAGATATAGCAGGCTTTGAAGGGTTCCCCCATGAAGAGGGTCTGGAAGAGCAGGGTTAGGAAGGGGAGGGTGCAGTGAGATTTTTTTGTTGTTGTTGCTGATGACAAGGTCTAACTACCAAACATTGAAAATGGAAAAACCTTCAAAACTTTTTAAAGAACATAGAATTTGTTTCTAAAGCTAAATGATGAAATGCTATGAAAGTCTTGCTGGAATCCAAACACAAACACATTCCAGTTAGCAGAGAGGTAGTCAATGTAAACTACAAACTACAGAGGTGTTATATAACAAAGTTGTTATTAGTTGCTCATAACACACCAGACAAGAACATGGGAGAAAGGGTGAGATTTCATTTTATTATGGGAGGGACATGAAGGTTAGTTATAATGTTTAAGTTAGTAACACAAGCACAGAAAGGTTTTACATGTAGATTTAAAATAACCAAACATGAATGAAACAATAGACCAAAAGGAGAAATAAAAAAGATAGATCATCTTTCTAGCCTCTGAACCGTGAACTGTTCACATGACCAAACAGCCTTGCTTGAATACACCGAGTCAAATCATCCTGTTGGTTTGTTTCATCCTCATCAGCATACATACTCTCATGAGTCATTCAACATCAACGCCCTAGTTAAAAACTTGAGCAATCACCTAATGCTTTGTGTCTCACTGTAACACCTTTAATATGACATCTGTAGAAACTGTATAGCAAGGTATGATTCATGGGAGGAGCAGCCAATCCTTGCTGAGCCAAAGGTTTCCAACGCGAACACGCACAACTACATTTTCCACTGCACTGCAATTTTCATGACGGTGTCATAGCACTTCAGGGGATTGTGCTTTAATGAGATGCGCATGTGAGAGTAGTGTCATACACCGCAGGCCAACAGATACCAGGACATCTCGCTTAACACCAAACGGCCATGACTCCAACACACAGAGATTAACTTAATATTCTCTACAGAACGTCACCCTGTACCAAAGTATTTGATAAGGCAACAGGTTTTCTGATCAAATCTCAATTTTGTACCAAAGCAGTAAGGATCCAATAAAACCAACCCAATTCCATCCAGCCGAGTCTCTGGAATCAGCCACACTGTGCCATGTCCATACATTGGGCTTGTTGCCTCCCTTGATTTACTGGTGGTATAAAAGTCTCAGACAAGTTGGTAGGTTTTCCACATAAATCTGGCTTGTGCCACCCAGAGGAAAGAGAATGTTAGCATTATTGATATTGTTTTGTTAGAGGATGAAATGGGATATCTGAATCAGAGAATCTGAGGATTTGAGAGAGGGAAAGTTAGTGTGTGTGGATGAAAGGAGAGATCTCAGGGGGTTCCAGAAGACACTTGGGTATTTTCCCCCTGCTGCTTTTGGAGACTAAATAAATAGTGCATCCATAATTTATGGCACCCAAGGGCTAATGGAATTCTGGCAAAGGGAACTGAGACAGTGTGTGTGTGTGACTGACCTTGGCTTGACTGCTGATACTTTATTTATCCGGCAGCTGATGGGTCCAGTAGTGGTCATAGGGTTCTCCTCAAACAGATTATTTGAAGAGCTGTCATCAAATGAACTGATGGGAGAGACTTCCTCAAAAGGATTATTGCACACGGTGACCTTTGCCTCGCTATACTGCTCCATCTGCTTCTCAACTTCCTCCAACGGTGCCCTTGCCTCCTCACGCCTTTGCTCTTCCTCCATCTGTGCATTTCTCCTTTTCTCTTCCTGTCTCAACTCCTCTGTTTTCATATTTTCTTCCTCTACCCTAAATCTTTCTTTCTGCGCCTTATCACTCCTCTCCTGTTCATTGCCCCTTTTTTCTTCAAGCCTCATTGTTTCGGCTTCCTCCTTCCTCAGCCTCTCCTCCTCTAATCTCCTTATCCTCTCTTCCCCCTCCCTGATCTTCCTCTCCTCTTCATCCTTCCTCAATATCTCCTCCTCAGATCTCCTTATCCTCTCTTCCTCCTCCCTGATCTTCCTCTGCTCTTCATCCTTCCTCAACATCTCCCTCTCTAATCTCCTTATCCTCTCTTCCTCCTTCCTGATCTTCCTCTCCTCTTCCTCCATTCTCAGCCTATCCTCCTCTTCCCTCTTAATTCTTTCCTCCTCCTCTGTCCTCTTTATCCCCATTTCCGCTCTCAGCCTATCTTCCTCCTCGGCCTTCCTCACTCTTTCTTCCTCCTCCCTCACTCTTCTCTCCTCCGCTCTCAGCCTATCTTCCTCCTCGGCCTTCCTCACTCTTTCTTCCTCCTCCCTTACTCTTCTCTCCTCCGCTCTCAGCCTATCTTCCTCCTCGGCCTTCCTCACTCTTTCTTCCTCCTCCCTTACTCTTCTCTCCTCCGCTCTCAGCCTATCTTCCTCCTCGGCCTTCCTCACTCTTTCTTCCTCCTCCCTCACTCTTCTCTCCTCCTCCTCGGCCTTCCTCACTCTTTCTTCCTCCTCCCTCACTCTTCTCTCCTCCTCTCTCAGCCTATCCTGCTCTCTCTTCACTCTTACTTCTTCCTCCCTCATCTCATCTTCCATCCTTAGTCTTTCTTCCTCCTCCCTTATCTCCCTCTGCCGTTCCTCCCTTCTTTGCATATCTTCCTCTTGTTCTCTCCTAATCCTTTCTTCCTCCTCCTTAATCCTCTCCTCTTTCTCCCTCTTCAAGCTTTCCTCCTCCTCCCTCATTTTCCTCTCATCCTCCTTCCTCAGTCTATCCTCCCTCTTCATTCTTTCATGCTCTTCTTGCCTCATCCTTTCCTCTTCTTCCCACCTCTTTTGTTCCTCCTGTAACCTCATCATTTCCTGTTCTTTCTTCTTTACCCTCTCCTCTCCCTCCTCCTTCAGTCTCCTCTTCTTCTCTTCCATCATTCTACTTTCCTCCTCAACCCTAATCTTTTCCTCCTCCATCCTCTTTCTGTTTTCCTGCTCCTCCTTCCTTGTTTTCTCTTCCTCCTCAAACCTAAGTCTTTCTACCTCCTTCCCAATCCTCCTTTTCTCTTGTTCCTCCTTCCTCATCCTCTCTTCCTCTAACGTCTTTCTTTCCTGCTCTTCCTTTCTCTTCATCTCGTCCATCTTAACTCTTTCTTCCTCTTCCTCCTCTTCCTCTTCTGCCCTGCTGCTCTCCCCCTCTGCCCAGGGTGAGGGCTGCTTCAGGGCCGTGAGAGAGTCCATGGAGGTGCTGGAGCTCTTACGGCCCTGGGCCCTGCGTAGGTCTTCCATGGAACCGTGGCCTGAGCTGGCAAGGCTGAAGGTGGAGCCGGTGCGTGCACTCCGGGGATGGGGATGTTCTGTGTACAAGTGACTGCCGTTGATGCACAGGTTACTCTGCTCTGCAAGCGGGGCATGGATCTTAGAGCGCCCTAGAGACAGGGAGCCCTGAGAAGCCTTACTGTCGGAACTGCCTGTGCGCTTATGGGTCAGAAACTTGAATTTATTTTTACCTGTGGATGAGAAAGGGGGGGGGGGTTGATTTGTAAACACAGTGTAACAAGTTTTCTAATAGATTGCTATATTTAAAATGGAAGGCCAGTCTGTGATGATGCTCACCTTCAGAGGAGTCCTCATTGAGGCCTGAGGAGGGGCTGCCACTCAGTGAGGAGTCCTTCTCCGGCAGAGGGCCCAGGACAGACATGGATTGAGATAGTCCGTGACGCTGCAGATTAGATTTAGGGGAAAACAGAGACTTCAGCTTGTTTTTCTTCTTTTTCTCTTCTTTGTCTGCACCTCCCTCCCCTTCCCCCTCTCCCTCGCTGTCCGTCAGAACCTGGGTGAAGGACGGCACCACGGCAGACGCTGAGTCCGACAGACCCTCCTTCTTCTTGCCTCGAACCTTGTCCTTGAACTTGCCCAGGCGCGAGCGCGGCTTGTCTGTAGCAGAGAGGTCGAACATGCTGGCTGTCAGGTTGTTCTTCATAAACTGGATGTCCACCAGCACCTCTCCCCTGTCTTTGTCTGGCTTGCCTGCCTTATCCAACAGCTTATGCCATCTGTTGAGAGAAAGTCTATTGTTTATCAAATAGTTTAATTGAATTGGTACGAAACACATGCTGTTCTTATCGGAGAGATGGCTCAAGAACAAGGTCTATGAATGTGAGGCAGTGAAAGAAAGAACCAAGGTAATGTTTTATTTGTTTAGATGTCAACTGAGCTCCTCCAATAAGGGCACTCAGAAATAACTAGAAATGTGTAGGCATTCGCCACTCTCTTCAGATAACGCACACTTAGCAGACTGATCTGTCTGAACAACCACAGCATGCATAAGCAGAGGAAGGCTGATAATCAAATAAGTGTCATGTGTTCATCAGTCCCTGGGCCTCACCTCCAGTTCTAAAAATATAGTGTCTACATGTTGTTAGCTCTCACAAATAAAGAAAGCTGTCACCCATGGCATAGCTTTATTCAAGGCTGTATTTTTCCCCTTATTTGTTGACCTCTAATCCTATTGGTTCCAAGGGTTTTATCATAGCCAAGAGAATAATTCCAGTAAGTTGGGGCTGCTGCTATTTTTCCTTTCAAATGTTAAGAGTCCTTCCATGGAAACAGTGATTCTTTTTGGAGAGGCCCAAGGGTGGAGGAGCCAGGGGAAATGACCAATGATGCGGTAAGTGACCTTGAGAGTCAGTGGGCATTATGATTCATACTAAATGGTCACCATAGAAATAAAGACAATTTCATCCTTGCCGTCCTACTAAGTTGTTGCACACTTCTGTTGTATGTTAAGACTGAACACCATGCCTTAAAATATACTGTATAGGCTACTACAGGCCATCAGTGGAAATGGGTGGGGGTGGGGGGGACCGGGTTCCGGGAGTGAAATAATTTTGCAATGTGAATTTCTAAACTGAATTAATGGACTTTACATTGGAGGGTTCTATGAGTGATCATAGCTACATGCTATGCAGGTAAAATATAGTTGGAGTCTGTTAAGATTACACTCAATTTAGGTTCATATTTAATGAATCACTTACAAAATCCCCAGGCACTTTTTTTGATGAATGCAGTATATTAAATATAATCAGAATATCACAAAACAAGTTCCTCTACGCCAAGTCTGTTTCACTTGTATAGAAGATGCCTTCTGGGAAAAAGAAGGTCAGAGTACAAAAGAAAGGCTCACATCGTAAGAACTGCATCAAGTAATTTCTTGTCGTCCATGCTGATTGGTTCAATGACCCTCAAGAAATCACTGTTGTATGTATTCAGTTATAAAGAAGGTACTGTTCATACATCTGTATGTTTCCGCTGTTCATATAATGGAATAACAGTCAAAACAACCATCCATTTATAGTTTTGAACTGAGCAATGCAGAGCTGAGTCAGCAGTAAAAGTCTGTCAAGCAAAACCCATAAGGCCCGAGGTCGCCTGTTCCTCAACAACCCAGCTGACGTCTTGAAGGAAGTGAGTGAGGAAGGGGGCAGGAAGAGTCAACCAGGGGTCTCAGACCTGTGAGGTGTGTGTGGCCATGAGTGCCCTCTTGGAGGTTACAAAAACAAAATGAACACAATGCTGTGACTGCAGCTTATCTTCGGTGAAGCACTCAATGTGAAACAGAAAAGCAATAAAAAAAACAGACTGACTGCTCACAGAATGACAAATATGATGAATAACTGTATGGGGGGAGAGAGAGCCTCTCCTCACTATTACTGCAGCTTTGTTGTTGAGAAGACAGCATGGGGAAGCATAGGGCAAGGTAGGTAGGGGTGACAGCTTTCATTGTTGTCCAATGTGATTATTCATTCACAGAAAAATAGAGCAATACATTTGGGAATTCGACAACAACGTAAAACAAATCCAACTTTGTCACATGCACCGAATACAACAGGTGTAAACCTTACCGTGAAATGCTTTCTTACAAGCTCTTAACCAACAATGCAGTTCAAGAAATAGAGTTAAGAAAATATTTACTAAATAAACTAAAAAAATAACAATAACAAGGTTATATGCAGGGAGTACCGGTGCCGAGCCAACGTGCGGGGGTACAGGTTAGTCAAGGTCATTTGTACATGTAGGTGGGGGTAAAGTGACTATGCATACATAATAAATAATTGCAGTGTAAAAACAAATAGGGGGGGGGGGGGTCAATGTAAATAGTCTGGGAGGCCATTTGATGAACTGTTCAGCAGTTTTATGGCTTGGGGGTAGAAGCTGTTAAGGAGCTTTTGGTCCGAGACTTGGCGCTAGGATTACCACTTCACGTGCGGTAGCAGAGAGAACAGTCTATGACTTGGGTGACTGGAGTCTGACAATTTTCTGGGCTTTCCTCTGACACCGCCTAGTATATAGGTCCTGGGTGGTAGGAGGCTTGGCCCCAGTGATGTACTGGGCCGTACACACTACCCTTTGTACCGCCTTACGTCAGAGGCCGAGCAGTTGCCATACCAGCCAGTGATGCAACCGGTCAGGATGCTCGATGGTGCAGCTGTTGAACTTTGAGGATCTGGGGACCCATGCCAAATCTTTTCAGTCTTCTGAGGGGAAAAGGTGTTGTCGTGCCCTCTTCAAGACTGTCTTGGTGGACCATGAAAGTTCATTGGTGATGTGGACACCAAGGAACTTAAAACTCTCGACTGTCTGTTCAGCACACCTTTTCCT
Organism: Oncorhynchus masou masou; assembly: GCF_036934945.1. NCBI lineage: Eukaryota > Metazoa > Chordata > Actinopteri > Salmoniformes > Salmonidae > Oncorhynchus > Oncorhynchus masou. The sequence goes on along the minus strand of NC_088239.1, from coordinate 52,026,158 downwards.
GTAGTCCACGATCATATCCTTTGTCTTTCTCACATTGAGGGAGAGGTTGTTGTCCTGCCACCACACTGATCTCCTCCATATAGGCGGTCTCATCGTTGTCGGTAATCAGATCTACCACTGCTGTGTCATCTGCAAACTTAATGATGGTGTTGGAGTCGTGTAGGGCCCCAATGTTGAGGATCAGCATGGAAGACGTGTTGTTTCCTAACCTTACCACCTGGGGGTGCCCTGTCAGGAAGTCCAGGGTCCAGTTCCAGAGAGGTGTTTAGTCCCAGGGTCCTTAGCTTAGTGATGAGCTTCGTGAGCACTACGGTGTTGAACAGCTTTCTCACATAGGTGTTCCTTTTGTCCAGGTGGGAAAGGGCAGTGTGGGGTGCGATTGAGATTGTGTCATCTGTGGATCTGTTGGGGTGGCATGTGAATTGGAGTGGGTCTAGAGCTTCCGGGATGATGCTGTTGATGTGAGCTATGACCAGCCTTTCAAAGCACTTCATTGCTACCAACATGAGTACTATGGGGTGGTAATCATTTAGGCAGGTTACCTTCACTTCCTTGGGTACAGGGACTATGGTGGTCTTTTTGAAACATGTAGGTATTAGACTCGGTCATGGAGAGGTTGAAAATGTAATTGTAAACACTTGCCAGTTGGTCCACGCATGCTTTGAATACACGTCCTGGTAATCCGTCTGGCCCCGCAGCTTTGGAAATGTTGATCTGTTTAAAGGTCTTGCTCACATCGGCAACTGAGAGCGTTATCACACAGTCGTCTGGAACAGCTGGTGCTCTCATGCATGCTTCAATGTTGCTTGCCTCGAAGCGAGCATAAAAAGGCATTTAGCTCGTCGAAGCACGCGTCACCAGGCAGCTCGCGGCTGGGTCTCTTTATAGTCCGTAATAGTGTTCAAGCCCTGCCACATCCGACGAGCGTCAGAGCCGGTGTAGGTAGGACTCAATCTTAATCCTGTATTGATGCTTTGCCTGTTTTATGGGTCGCCTGAGTCTGTAGCGTGATTTCTTATAAGCGTCCAGATTGGTGTCCCGCTACTTGAAAGCGGCAGCTCTAGCATTTAGCTCGATGCGGATGTGGCCTGTAATCCATGGCTTCTGGTTGGGATATGTACTGTGGGGACGACATCTTCGAAGCACATGTTGATGAAGCCGATGACTGAGGTGGTATACTCCTCAATCAAATGGAGGGCGAGGGAGAGCCTTGTATGCATGTGTGTGGAGTAAAGGTGGTCTAGAGTTTTTTTCCCCCTCTGTGACATGCTGGTAGAAATTAAGTAAAACAGATTTGTTTGCCTGCACTAAAGTCCCTGGCCACTAGGAGCACCGCTTCTGGATGAGCATTATCTTGTTTGCTTATGGCCTTATACAGCTTGAGAGCGGTCTTAGACGGGCTACGAATAATATAGATGAGAAATCTCTTGGTAGACAGAGTAATTTATGATAAACTGTAGATCACACTACCTTAGGCAAGCAATACCTTGAGACTTCTTTAAAATGTAGACATTGCGCACCAGCTGTTATTGACAAATACACACACATACCCCTGCCCCTTGTCGTACCAGACGTAGTTTCTCTGTTCTGTAGATGCATGAAAAATCCCGCCAGTTCTATATTATCCGTGTCGGCGTTCAGCCACAACTTGGTGAAACATAAGATATTACAGTTTTTAATGTCCCATTGGTAGGATAGTCTTGATCGTGTATCATTCATTTTGTTTTCCAATGATTGCATGTTGGCCAATAGAACAGATGGTAGTGGAGGTTTAGTCACTCGACTACGAAATTCTCAGAAGGCAGCCTGACCTCCGCAACCTTTTTCTCTGTCTTTTAACACAAATGACAGGGATTTGGGCCCATTCCCGACAAAGCAGTATATCCTTTGCGTCGGACTAGTTAAGTAAAGAAATCTTTGTCCAGTTCGAGGTAAGCAATCGCTGTTCTGATGTCCAGAAGTTATTTTCGATCATAAGAGACAGTAGCAGCACCATTATGTACAAAATAACTTCAAAAAAGGTCAATGTGGTCAGGCTTGTTCAACCTGTCCCTCCATTCCATTGAGTCAATTACTGTGAAATGTACATAGACATTCCATAATTGATGTAGATTACTGTGTATGTAAACAAGTTCTGTTTAGTTAACGCATCTCCCTTTGAGGGATGCCATTGCGTCTAACAATACTGATCCAGTCTTGAATATTAGTCAGGTTCACACACCCTCCTTCCATGTTACGGAGTGACTGACAACACCCCAAAGACTAATTCTTTCCTACAACACCTCCCTGCTAGTGTTTGGAATACTGAGCAAGCACATCAGGGACATTCGTGCCCGCTTGTGGAATCTACTTAGGGGCCACATAGCAGTCACAGCTGTTATACTGTACGCAGTAGCTGAGTAGTTATGTAAACAAACATTCTAAACCAACTCTTTGGCCGTACAGCTGCACTACCACAAGCTGCATTGCCAAAGCAGTAAGGAATGGACACTTACAGTAAGCCCAATTATTATTTCATCCCAATATAGCTCTGTAATTCAATTGATGTTTGACAACAAAGGACAGTTCATTCTTCTCTCTGTGGTGAAAATGTCAAGTTGTTTTAAAAGTTTCTCAGTGAACAGGACACACCCAGACAATCCTTGTAGTTGTTCACGGATGCCTGTGTGGACGTCACATCACACCTCTAAACAGACCCTTGTGAACAACACCCTGCTAGGGAAGGGCCGGGCATTGGAGAAAGGGAAAGGGGGATACCTTGTCAGTTGTACAATTGAATGCATTCAATGAGAAGAAGAAGAGGAGAAGTAACTTAAAGTCAGTAAGTTACAGTTAACTGTAGTGGCGTTAGCTAGGTGGAGGGCGCTGACTAAGAGCAGGATACAACAGCCAATGAAAGGGTCATTTAGTATGAAAAGGTCCGGCATCAGAGTATCATCGCTGCAGTCTCGCATCCCAGTGTGAAGTACACAACGTGCAGTAATACTGCTGCTCACAGGCATGATAGACTAATGGAAAGAGATGGAACACTGTGTGAGTCAGCATTTAGGCTATTATTATTCTAATGGCTCTTTCAGCACATACTCTTCCTGTGTAACCCTGAATGGCTGATAAAACAATGCCTTCCTTGACACAAACCGTTCTTATCACAATGTGCAGCTGAGTCTCTCCCCCTCATACAAATGCACACACACATTCACTGGGAGAGACGTAACTGAAAGCCAGCCTTTTATTCAAAATATGGCCCCTATAATAAGGTTTGCAGATTAAATCTGCGTTTGGTGCAGTCACTCTTATAAAGTATCTGTTTATGAACAGCCTTGTCCTTGACATAGTAATGCCACAGAGGAGGTACTCCATGTACCTTCATTGTGATAAAAAGAGTTGAAGAAAAATATGCACAGATAAATGTGCTGCCATGTCGCTTTTCCATATCCTCATGGAAATCATGCATTAGTAATGAGTACGGTTACATGCACACAATAATATGACCATTAGGAATAAATCAGGTTAATATAGTAGTTCAATTTAAATGTTTACATGCTTTGAAAGAATAATTATTTCCCTAATAATCCTGTTTACATGGACACATCTGAAATCAGGTTACCTGATGGGACTTTGGTAAATGCAGAAAATCACCAATCAAAATAAACATTCTATTACTGCAACCATGTTACTTTTGTGATGCCTATTTGATTCTGAGTTGGGACGTATAACGTTTGTAAGTGAAAACTATTTCTAAGACGCATACTTTCAGTTTTACCAAACTCACGAAAGAGGGACGCTTGCCCATGCGCAGATCAAATACACCAAGGTGTTTACTAATAATTCCAAAGATTGCCCCGAAATCCTGGTGTTCAATCGGCGTATACCGACTGTGACTATGACTTTAGGCTGATTAAGAGAGAAGCAGAGTAAGGTGTTTACATGACAAATGCCATGCTCAGCCTACTGCCATGCTCAGCCTACTGCCATAATCAGTCTAATATTGAATTATTAGTGTGCATGTAAACGTACTAAATGTTATATTAATACACTATGCAAAATGAGGCATTACTATTCAGCAGTTTATGGTCCCCATTGTACATGTACCCTACTTCTGTACATGTGTCAGATCAGTAACACACACAGACAGGATTTGAGGCTGATTTCTCAGGTCCATGTTCCACCTTCACAAACTTGATGGGGAAGCAGGTATATACAGTACCAGTCAAGTGTGGACACACAATCTCTTTCAAGGGTTTTTCCTTTATTTTTACTATGTTCTACATTGTAGAATAATAGTGAAGATATCAAAACTATTAAATAACACATGTAATCATGTAGTAAGCATAACAAGTGTTAAATCAAAATATATTTTATATTCTTCAAAATGGCCACCCTTTGCCTTGATGACAGCTTTGCACAGTCTTGGCATTCTCTCAACCAGCTTCACATGGAATGCTTTTCCAACAGTCTTGAAGGAGTTCCAACATATGCTGAGCGCTTGTTGGCTACTTCTCCTTCACTCCGTGGTCCAACTCATCCCAAACCATCTCAATTGGGTTGAGGTCGGGTGATTGTGGAGGCCAGGTCATCTGATTCAGCACTCCATCAGGGATGGTGTATCCCTGCAGAATGCTGGTTAAGTGTGCCTTGAATTCTAAATAAATCACTGACAGTGTCACCAGAAAAGCAACCTCACACCTTCTCCATGCTTCACGGTGGGAACCACACATGCGAAAATCACCCGTTCACCTACTCCGCATCTCAAAGTCACAGCGGTTGGAACCAAAATTCTCTAAATTGGACTCATCAGACCAAAGGACAAATTGCCATTGGTGTAATGTCCATTGCTCGTGTTTCTTGGACCAAGAAAGTCTCTTCTTATTGGTGTCCTTTAGTATTTTTTATTTATTTTTTTGCCGCAATTTGACCAAGAAGGATTGATTCACGCAGTCTCCTCTGAACAGTTGATGTTGAGATGTGTCTGTTACTTGAAGCATTTATTTGGGCTGCAATTTCTGAGGCTGGTAAATCTAATGAACTTATTCTCTGCAAATCAAATCAAATTTTATTTGTCACATACACATGGTTAGCAGATGTTAATGCGAGTGTAGCGAAATGCTTGTGCTTCCAGTTCCAACAATGCAGTAATAACCAACAAGTAATCTAACTAACAATTCCAAAACAAATTTCTTATACACAGTGTAAAGGGATAAAGAATATGTACATAAAGATATGAATGAGTGATGGTGCAGAGCAGCATAGGCAAGATACAGTAGATGGTATCGAGTACAGTATATACATATGAGATGAGTATGTAAACAAAGTGGCATAGTTAAAGTGGCTAGTGATACATGTATTACATAAGGATGCAGTAGATGATAGAGTACAGTATATACGTATACATATGAGATGAATAATGTAGGGTATGTAAACATTATATTAGGTAGCATTGTTTAAAGTGGCTAGTGATATATTTTACATCCTTTCCCATCAATTCCCATTATTGAAGTGGCTGGAGTTGAGTCAGTGTGTTGGCAGCAGCCACTCAATGTTAGTGGTTGCTGTTTAACAGTCTGATGGCCTTGAGATAGAAGCTGTTTTTCAGTCTCTCGGTCCCAGCTTTGATGCACCTGTACTGACCTCGCCTTCTGGATGATAGCAGGGTGAACAGGCAGTGGCTCGGGTGGGTGTTGTCCTTGAAGATCTTTGTGGCCTTCCTGTAACATCGGGTGGTGTAGGTGTCCTGGAGGGCAGGTAGTTTGCCCCCGGTGATACGTTGTGCAGACCTCACTACCCTCTGGAGAGCCTTACGGTTGCGGGCGGAGCAGTTGCCGTACCAGGCGGTGATACAGCCCGCCAGGATGCTCTCGATTGTGCATCTGTAGAAGTTTGTGAGTGCTTTTGGTGACAAGCCGAATTTCTTCAGCCTCCTGAGGTTGAAGAGGCGCTGCTGCGCCTTCTTCACGATACTGTCTGTGTGAGTGGACCAATTCAGTTTGTCTGTGATGTGTATGCCGAGGAACTTAAAACTTACTACCCTCTCCACTTCTGTTCCATCGATGTGGATAGGGGGGTGTTCCCTCTGCTGTTTCCTGAAGTCCACAATCATCTCCTTAGCTTTGTTGACGTTGAGTGTGAGGTTATTGTCCTGACACCACTCTCCGAGGGCCCTCACCTCCTCCCTGTAGGCAGTCTCGTCGCTGTTGGTAATCAAGCCTACCACTGTTGTGTCGTCCACAAACTTGATGATTGAGTTGGAGGCGTGCTTTGCCGCGCAGTCGTGGGTGAACAGTGAGTACAGGAGAGGGCTCAGAACGCACCCTTGTGGGGCCCCAGTGTTGAGGATCAGCGGGGTGGAGATGTTGTTGCCTACCCTCACCACCTGGGGGCGGCCCGTCAGGAAGTCCAGTACCCAGTTGCACAGGGCGGGGTCTAGACCCAGGGTCTCGAGCTTGATGATGAGCTTGGATGGTACTATGGTGTTAATGAAGTCGATGAACAGCATTCTCACATAGGTATTCCTCTTGTCCAGACGGGTTAGGGCAGTGTACAGTGTGGTTGAGATTGCGTCGTCTGTGGACCTATTTGGGCGGTAAGCAAATTGGAGTGGGTCTAGGGTGTCAGGTAGGGTGGAGGTGATATGGTCCTTGACTAGTCTCTCAAAGCACTTCATGATGACGGAAGTGAGTGCTACGGGCGGTAGTCGTTTAGCTCAGTTACCTTTGCTTTCTTGGGAACAGGAACAATGGTGGCCCTCTTGAAGCATGTGGGAACAGCAGACTGGTATAGGGATTGATTGAATATGTCCGTAAACACACCAGCCAGCTGGTCTGCGCATGCTCTGAGGGCGCGGCTGGGGATGCCGTCTGGGCCTGCAGCCTTGCGAGGATTAACACGTTTAAATGTTTTACTCACCTCGGCTGCAATGAAGGAGAGACCGCATGTTTCCGTTGCAGGCCGTATCAGTGGCACTGTATTGTCCTCAAAGCGGGCAAAAAAGTTAGTCTGCCTGGGAGCAAGACATCCTGGTCCGTGACTGAGCTGGATTTATTCTTATAGTCCGTGATTTACTGTAGACCCTGCCACATACCTCGTGTCTGAGCCGTTGAATTGAGATTCTACTTTGTCTCTATACTGACGCTTAGCTTGTTTGATAGCCTTACGGAGGGAATAGCTGCACTGTTTGTATTCAGTCATATTACCAGTCACCTTGCCCTGATTAAAAGCAGTGGTTCGCGCTTTCAGTTTCACGCGAATGCTGCAATCAATTCACAGTTTCTGGTTAGGGAATGTTTTAGTCGTTGCTATGGGAACGACATCTTCAACGCACGTTCTAATGAACTCGCACACCGAATCAGCGTATTCGTCAATGTTGTTGCCTGACGCAATACGAAACATGTCCCAGTCCACGTGAAGGCAGTGGAGGTAACTCTGGATCTTCCTTTCCTGTGGCGGTCCTCATGAGAGCCAGTATTATCATAGCGCTTGATGGTTTTTGCGACTTGAAAAAACTACCTTATGAAGCTGGTTGAGTGAATGCCATGTGTGCAAAGCTGTCATCGGGGCAAACGGAGGCTACTTTGAAGAATCTCAAATATATTTGGAATTGTTTAACACTTTTTTGGCTACTACATAATTCCATGTCTTATTTCATTATTTTGATGTCTTCATTATTATTCTACAATGTAGAAAATAGTCCAAATAAAGATTAACCCTGGAATAAGTAGGTGTGTCTGAACTTCTGACTGGTACTATACAAACACAGTTTAGAGTTAAGAAATCATTACCAGAGGGATATTTGTGCTGTGTCAATGTCTAGATACCGTGCCAATTGTGGAAACTGCTCTTTAAATAAAACATGTTATTTTTCAAAAGGCAATCCGCTAGTCCTTTAGAAAATGAATAAAAAAAATGTCTGAATGAATCTGAATGAACTGCATCTGTTTCAGAGAGAGGTAGAAGCTGTCTGCAGCTGGCAGGGGCTAGTGAGAACTGGAAGGAAGGCAGTGGAAACAGAAACACCGAGTTATCTGCTTTAAGTCAAACATAACGCGCTCTGTTTGGGAGCTGGTAAAGCCACGGTCAAGTCCCAACCACCAGAGAGGGGGAGCACATAATAGGTTTGTTTTTCAAGTTAAACACTCTGGAATGTGAGGCTAAGTCTGGATTTGGCCGCCGCAGAAATCAGATACACCATCGTCAACCTTGAGAAAGCAGTAGTACACAATAAGAAAACTCCCTGAACACGGCTCACTGGTTTTAAGACATTTTCCGAAGAACTCAAAACGAAGGTTGATAGGACTATATACAATGCATAAGGTGTATGAATCAGGTTTTATGAGTTACAATGGACATCCTTTGACCAGACATCGAAAAACGGTTGAGAGGCTATGAAGATGGCATATAAAAGTAGCTCTGGGAAGAATTCAGGTCTGAGAAGAAAATTACAAAAATTCTGCTGAAGTTTGGCATTTTAGCTAAAGGTCAGAGATAACAACAACGTCACATGAACCTATCACTGTCACACAGAGGGGAAAAAAATTATCCGCCCGTGGAGATCCTCAGCCCTGTCTCCAGACTGTCTCCTACTCAGATAAAGCATGTAGCATGAAACCAATTATCATCATGGAGAATGGACTTTACATAGGGCATGAGAAGTCTGATCTTATATAAGGAGATGGCAAATCATGATGGATCTTTGCATAGGTCATCAGAAAGATGCAAAAACCAAACTAGATTTACTCTAAAAGTCTGACCAAGAAGCACTCTCCTTACACATCACAAGACACAGCAATATCCACTTTCAAGAGTGTCCACTTACCAGACTTAAGTGTGTGCGTGCAGTGCACATCACCTGGTGCTGAGTATAGCAGCTAAATAAGACATGGGCACATGTGTGTGGACTGAAATACTTAGGGACAGCTTAGTGAGATGTAACATTTCTCAAGAAGTTGTGAAATAAATAAGCCTGCAGCCCCCCCCCCCCCACACACACACACACACAGTAAAGACTATTGCATGTTTCCCAGTTGAAACAGTTCCCGCATATATTATGATGAAATTTTGAGATGTTTTTGTTTGGTTTGGGTTTTTGGCAGGGTTTTTTCAGCTGTTTGCTCGTACAAAAATATTATTAAATTAAGTATTTGTCATTCAACGAGAGAACTATAAAACTTCACACACACACAGTAATATACAACAATTTCTCTATGTACATTTCACAGGAATTGACTCAATGGTATAGAGCAGGGCTCTCCAACCCTGTTCTTAGTAGCACATTTATCTGTGCATATTTTTCTTCAACTCTTTTTATCACAATGAAGGTACATGGAGTACCTCCTCTGTGGCATTACTATGTCAAGGCTGTTCATAAACAGATACTTTATAAGAGTGACTGCACCAAACGCAGATTTAATCTGCAAACCTTATTATAGGGGCCATATTTTGAATAAAAGGCTGGCTTTCAGTTATGTCTCTCTCAGTGAATGTGTGTGTGTGCATGTGTATGAGGGGGAGAGACTCAGCTGCACATTGTGATAAGAACGGTTTGTGTCAAGGAAGACTGTTTTATCAGCCATTCAGGGTTACACAGGAAGAGTATATGCTGAAAGAGAACAATAGCCTAAATGCTGACTCGCACAGTGTTCCATCTCTTTCCATTAGTCTATCATGCCTGTGAGCAGCAGTAGTGCACGTTGTGTACTTCACACTGGGATGCGAGACTGCTGCATTGAGATGATACTCTGACGCCGGACCTTTTCATACTAAATGACCCTTTCATTTACTGTTCTATTCTGTTCTTAGTCAACTCCCTCCACCCAGCTAACGCCACTACAGTTAACTTCCTTTTCACAGATGTTCAGTAAAGTTACTTCTCCTCTTGTTCTTCTCTAATGCCCGGCCCTTCCCTAGTAGGGTGTTGTTCACAAGGGTCTGTTGAGAGTAGAGGTCAACCGATTCATCGGAATGGCCGATTAATTAGGGACGATTTCAAGTATTCATAACCATCAGTATTTTTGGGAGCCGATTTGACAATTAAAAAAAAAAAATATATATATATATATATATATATATATATATATATATATATATATATATATATATATATATATTTATTCATATATTTTTTTAAATACCTTTATTTTAACTAGGCAAGTCAGTTAAGAACACATTCTTATTTTCAATGACGGCGTAGGAACGGTGGGTTAACTGCCTTGTTTAGGGGCAGAACGACAGATTTTCACCTTGTCAGCTCAGGGCACCAATCTTGCAACAGTTAATTAGTCCAATGCAATAACGACCTGCCTCTCTCTCGTTGCACTCCACAAGGAGACTGCCTGTTAAGTGAATGCAGTAAGCCAAGGTAAGTTGTTAGCTAGCATTAAACTTATCTTATAAAAAACAATCAACTATAATCACTAGTTAACTACACATGGTTGATGATATTACTAGATATTATCTAGCGTGTCCTGCGTTGCATATAATCTGACTGAGCATACAAGTATCTGACTGAGCGGTGGTAGGCAGAAGCAGGCGCGTAAACATTCATTCAAACAGCACTTTTGGGCGTTTTGCCAGCAGCTCTTCGTTGTGCGTCAAGCATTGCGCTGTTTATGACTTCAAGCCTATCACCTCCCGAGATGAGGCTGCTGTAACCGAAGTGAAATGGATAGCTAGTTAACGCGCGCTAATAGCGTTTCAAACATCACTCGCTCTGAGCATTCTAGTAGTTGTTCCCCTTGCTCTGCATGGGTAACGCTGCTTCGGTGGTGGCTGTTGTGTTGCTGGTTCGAGCGAGGAGAGCTATACTGTTGCACTGGCAATACTAAAGTACCTATAAGAACATCCAATAGTCAAAGGTATATGAAATACAAATGGTATAGAGAAATAGTCCTATAATAACTACAACCTAAAACTTCTTACCTGGGAAGGTAATGTTAAGACTCATGTTAAAAAGGAACCACCAGCTTTCATATGTTCTCATGTTCTGAGCAAGGAACTGAAATGTTAGCTTTCTTACATGGCACATATTGCACTTTTACTTTCTTCTCCAATTTGTTTTAGCATTATTTCTTTATTGAAACCAAATTGAACATGTTTCATTATTTACTTGAGGCTAAATTGATTTTATTGATGTATTAAATTAAGTTAAAATAAGTGTTCAGTATTGTTGTAATTGTCATTATTACAAATAAATAAAAATCGGCCGATTAATCGGTATCGACTTTTTTGGTCCTCCAATAATCTGTATCGGCGTTGAAAAATCATAATCGGTCGACCTCTAGTTGAGAGGTGTGACATGATGTCCACACAGGCACCAATCAGTGAACAACTACAAGGATTGTCTGGGTGTGTCCTGTTCACTAAGAAACTTTCAAAACAACTTGACATTTTCACCACAGAGAAGAATGAACTGTCCTTTGTTGTCTAACGTCAATTGAATTACAGAGCTATATTGGGATGAAATAATAATTGGGCTTACTGTAAGTGTCCATTCCTTACTGCTTTGGAAATGCAGCTTGTGATAGTGCAGCTGTAAGGCCAGAGAGTTGGTTTTAAATGTTTACATAACTACTCAGTATAACAGCTGTGACTGCTATGTGGCCCCTAAGTAGATTCCACAAGCGGGCACGAATGTCCCTGACGTGCTTGCTCAGTATTCCAAACACAAGCAGGGAGGTGTAGAAGGAAAGGATGAGTCTTTGGGGTGTTGTCAGTCACTCAGTAACATGGAAGGAGGGTGTGTGAACCTGACTAATATTCAAGACTGGATCAGTATTTTTTTAGACGCAATGGCCTCCCTCAAAGGGAGATGTTAACTAAACAGAACCTGTTTACATACACAGTAATCTACATCAATTATGGAATGTCTATGTACATTTCACAGTAATTGACTCAACCCTAATCTAGTTCACCTGATTCTAATAATTAGCTGGTTGTTAAGCTGAATCAGGTTAATTACAACTGGGGTTGTAGCAAAAACCTACAGGAGGGTAGCTCTCCAGGAACAGGGTCGGAGAGCCCCGGACTAGAGGGACATGTTGAACAAGCCTGACTGCATTGTTTTACATTTTTGTATGATTCCCAAATGTATTGCTCTATTTTTCTGTGAATGAATAATAACATTGGACAACAATGAGAGCTGCCACCCCTACCTACCTTGCCCTATGTTTACCCACACTGTCTTCTCTACAACAAAGCTGCAGTAATAGTGAGGAGAGGCTCTCTCTCCACCCATACAGTTATTCATCATATTTGTCATTCTGTGAGCAGTCAGTCTGTTTTTTTTATTGCTTTTCTGTTTCACATTGAGTGCTTCACCGAAGATAAGAAGCTGCAGTCACAGCATTGTGTTCATTTTGTTTTTGTAACCTCCAAGAGGGCACTCATGGCCACACACACCTCACAGGTCTGAGACCCCTGGTTGACTCTTCCTGCCCCCCCCCCCCCTCCTCATTTCCTTCCAGACTTCAGCTGGGTGTTTTATTCCAGGACAGAGTGTCACAGAACAGGCGACCCCAAGGCTCAGCTTTTGTTTGACCGAGGCTTTTACTGTTGACTCAAATCCTCATTGTTCAGTTCAAAACTATACATTAGGGATTGTTTTGACTGTTATTATAATATCTGAACACCTGAGACCTACAGATGTACATAACATTACCTTCTTTATAACAATTGAATACAGTCAAAATACAGTATACAGTCAAACAAAACCCTCTTTTAGGGCTTCAGTACTGCAAACCAATGGTTTGGAGATATTAAACCTTAACAGATATTCATAAAGGGAGAGAACACTGCTATGAACTAATGACTCAGAGGAGACAGGCAATTTGTGAGGTATTGGTAATGGGGTGTTGTGCTGCTCGCATGCTGCACTGTTATGAGCTAAATCAGTAGGCTGTCAAAACAAACAGAGTCACTCAATGGGGGGGTGAAGGCAGGCAATAGGAGTGAACTAAAAAGCAACAGGGCAACAATCAATATTATTCCATAGGCTCTAGCAACTGGTTGTAGCACTATACTGAGTGAATTGTCAGAGTAAACCCATGTGGGATAACACTTTAGGCCTTATAGCCTGCGCTTATACTGTATTGTTGTAATTAATACATAACATTGTTGTTGCATGTTGAGTTGGGTGATTATTACACAAGTGGAATATGGGAGCAGTCCCTGTTCTTGTATAATTACAACCCCTATTGAAGGCCAATGGAGTAGTGACATTGTGGTGCTCCAATGTCTTAAATAGGCTATCACAACTACAGAGATTATCCATTTAAAAAGGAATTGTGTTACTAACGGCAAACACTTTCTTGAGCAATGTAGAAATAGAAAGCTGTGATTATTACTGGACAGAGACGTGAACACTCACTCAGTCTTATTGCGGGATTTAACCTCGCTGAGCTCCAACAGGTTGATGACTGCGTGCCCGAGCAACTTGTCCGATCCCACGAGAGCCCGGTGCATTACGTGGACATGCAACGTACACTTCTCTGTGTTACCGTTGTGGAAGAGCGGCAGCTCGAACGTGGCCTCCTCTTTCCACACCGGTGCCACACTCTTTTCTGCCACCGATGTAGCGAATTTATCCTTGGCCACTTGCATGATGGCGTATGAGTCGTTGGTGCCATTTTTTCCCTTTATCCTCAGGCTTCTTGCCTGAAGCACAGTTACCTGTACGCTGGTGGGATACCACTGTTGGCTCTGGTCCGATAGAGACATGGCTGAGACCTGCGGAGGTTTGGACGAGTGGGTCTCTGAATAACGTCTAGAAACGTTTTGGTGTGCTACATAGAAGTAGATAAGTTAGTGTAGCGCGACAGAGAAAAACTTTTACCTATGGACGGTTGAGGAATCAGCTGAGTGGGCGTGGAATGTTGAAATACTCTTGCGAGACAGGTTATTTGCTGAGCCAAGACACACCCACAAATGAATGACAAAGCTTGACTTTCGACCGGATGCCTGAAAAAATACCCACATCATTAGGAAACATTATCCAATAGAAGTATATATACTAAACAAACATATAAACGCAACATTAAAAGTGTTGGTCTCATGTTTCATGAGCTGACATAAAATATCCCAGAAATCTTCCATACACACAAAAAGCTTATTTTTCTCAAATTGTGTGCACAAATTTGTTTACATCCCTATTCGTGAGCATTTCTCATCAGCTAAGATAATCCATCCACCTGACAGGGTTGGCATATTAAGAAGCTGACATGGTCATTACACAGGTGCACTTTGTGCTGGGGACAATAAAGGGCCACTCAAATGTGCCATTTTGTCACTCAACACAATGCCACAGGATGCAATTGGCATGTTGACTGCAGGAATGTCCCCCAGAGAATTTGTCAGTATGTCCAACCGGCCTCACAACCGCAGACCACGTGTAATCACGCCAGGCCAGGACCTCCACATCCGGCTTCTTCACCTGGAGGATCGTTCGAAAGGGGGGAGGGGTGCTGAGGAGTAATCCTGTATGTAATAAAGCCATTTTGTGGGGAAAAACTCATTCTGATTGACTGGGCCTGGCTCCCCAGTGGGCCTATGCCCTCCCAGGCCCACCCATGGCTGCACCCCTGCCCAGTTATGTGAAATCCATAGATTAAGGCCGAATTAATTTATTTCAATTGACTGATTTCCTTGAACTATAACTCAGTAAAAATCTTTTAAATTGTTACATGTTGCATTTAAATTGTTGTTCAGTAAAGTATATGCTTCATATTAAAGCAGTAGGGTATTAATAGGCACTACAATTTTTTACATTCATCTCTATTTCCCATTGAATGCGGAAATTGGTTTTATCATAGTAGGCTAGGTCTACAGCAAATGATAGAGGAAGGCCTACATTTGGATTTATTTCATTTAAAGATATACAGTACCAGTCAAAAGTTTGGACACACCTACTCTTTCAAGGGTTTTTCTTTATTTTTACTATTTTCTACATTGTAAAATAATAGTGAAGACATCAAAACTATGAAATAACACATATGGAATCATGTAGTAAGCATAACAAGTGTTAAACAAATCAAAATATATTTTATATTTCATATTCTTCAAAGTGGCCACCCTTTGCTTTGATGACAGCTTTGCACACTCTTGGCATTCTCTCAACCAGCTTCACATGGAATGCTTTCCAGCAGTTGAAGGAGTTCCAACATATGCTGTGCACATGTTGGCTGCTTTTCCTTCATTCTGTGGTCCAACTCATCCAAAACCATCTCAATTGGATTGAGGTCTTGTGATTGTGGAGGCCAGGTCATCTGATGCAGCACTCCATCACTCTCCTTAGTCAAATAGCCCTTACACAGCCTGGAGGTGTGTTTTGGGTCATGGTCCTGTTGAAAAACAAATTATGGTCCCACTAAGTGCAAACCAGATGTGATGGCGTATCGCTGCAGAATGCTGTGGTAGCCATGCTGGTTAAGTGTGCCTTGAATTCTAAATAAATCACCACCAGTGTCACCAGCAAAACACCCCCACACCATCACACCTCCTCCATCCTTCATGGTGGGAACCACACATGCAGAGATCATCCATTCACCTACTTTGGGTCTCACAAAGACACAGCGGTTGGAACCAAAAATCTCAAATTTGGAGTCATCCTACCAAAGGACAGATTTCCACCCAGCCTAATGTCCCTTGCTCATGTTTTTTGGCCCATTTACGTCTCTTCTTCTTATTGGTGTCCTTTAGTAGTGGTTTCTTTGCAGCAATTTCACAATGAAGGCCTGATTCACGCAGTCTACTCTGAACAGTTGAAGTTGAGATGTGTTGGTTATTTTAACTCTGTGAAGCATTTATTTGGGCTGCAATCTGAGGTACAGTTAACTCTAATGAATTTGTCCTCTTTAGCAGAGGTAACTCTGGGTCTTCCTTTCCTGTGACGGTCCTCATGAGAGCCAGTTTCATCATAGCGCTTGATGTTTTTTGCGACTGCATTTGAAATTTTCCGCATTGACTAACCTTCATGTCTTAAAGTAATGATGGACTGTCATTTCTATTTTCTTATTTGAGCTGTTCTTGCCATAATATGGACTTGGTATTTTACCAAATAAGGCTATCTTCTGTATACCATCCCTGCCTTATCACAACACAACTGATTGGTTCAGATTGGTTCAGGAAATAAATTCCACAAATAAACTTTTAACAAGGCACACATGTTAGTTGAAATGCAATCCATGTGACTACCTCATAAAGCTGGTTGAGAGAATGCCAATTGTGCAAAGCTGTCATCAAGGCAAAGGGTGGCTCCTTTGAAGAATCTCAAATCTAAAAAATATTTAGATTTTTTTGAACACTTTTTTTGGTTACTACATGATTCCATGTGTTTTTTCATAGTTTTGATGTCTTCACTATTATTCTAAAATGTAGAAAAGAGTAAAAATAAAGAAAGACCTTGAATGATTTTGTGTGTCCAAGCCTTTGGCTGGTACTGTATATTACTTTTGAAAGAATTCCTGTCAAGACTTTTCTCAGTGTGCAGACATTTCCCTGAATCCTCTTTAAAAGTTTTGTTGTGACATTTCTGCTGCAATATGGAGAAATATAATATTATGCATGCACATATTTTACCAGGTACACTGATGAAAACACTATATTTTGTCCATGTCTTCGCTTAATGCAAAACTAGACAGTATAGGCCTACACATGTGAGACTTCGTAGCTACTACCAACCTGTCCATGATAGCTGACCAACCTGTGTCAGTCAAGTCATCATGGCTTTAATGAGAGATCCAGGCTCACCAGGACAGGTCTATGGAAGCAGGAGCCTAGGAGCCTGGGGAGGGAACGCTCTCTCTCTCTCTCTCTCTCTCTCTCTCTCTCTCTCTCTCTCTCTCTCTCTCTCTCTCTGTACCAGATAATATTAATTTTGTCTGTTGGAAAAGGACTGAATTGCCAAAACACCCTATCATGGTTTTAGTTCTAAAGCTATACAAGAAAAAACTATTCTCAGTGTTATCCTGGAAACCCAGTAGCCAGTTATGATTGAATGCTTGAGGCATTCAGTATTGAAAGAAGTGGCTTATAATCATTTTGGCTTCTGGCCCCCGCTGAATGTTGAATGCCCATCTTCCACATATGCCTTCGAGGCTTTCTTGTATCTCTCATGCAAATGTCTCTTCTCCTATTCAAAAATGATCACTTGTTTTTTTTTTACTTTTTACATAATAACAGCGTGATTTGTATTCAGATCATTCTATTTAAACTCATCAATTTAATATAACAGCTCAATATCTAAATTCAATTAAAATCATGGTCACACATAGTTAAATTATGTAGTTTTATTGTAATAAAATCGCACACACTTTGGGCAAACTAACACAGGCAGCCAACGTGTAAAGATTGCCCCCTACTGCTTCATTCTGTAGCTAGAAGACTCCAGGGCCCTGTTTCAGAAAGCAGGTTTAACAAACTCTGAGTTTAAACCTGAACTCTGGGTTGACTAACTCTGAGCTGTCAAACTTATTCAACATTTTATATAATGTGTGTGTGTGTGTGTGTGTGTGTGTGTGTGTGTGTGTTGTGTGTGTGTGTGTGTGTGTGTGTGTGTGTGTGTTTAATATTTATGCAGGTGCAACCCAACAGGCACAAAACATACTTGGCAGCAACTGAAGATGAAATATAAAAATATACTTCAAACAGGTAAGGTATAATTTCATTACAAGCAATTGTGATGTTGTTTAGCCTATACTACATAATTAAACAGCATTCAGTGGCTACATTCAACATGTGATATATTTTTAAGTAGTGACATTTTTCAACAACAAAAAAATTTCAGCCATCCCAACACTGCCAGTATTTAATATTGTTTATTTGAAAGTAACACCTAAATGCCTTTATACATACAAGTCTCCAAATGTTGTGCTTACTGGACATGTTCAAATTTGACCTCCGTTATAGCCAACATAAAAAAGTCTGAGGGCTGATAAACGGGTAGGGGTCCACCACCACACAGAGGCTGAGGAGATGACCCTCAGTCAAAACAGTGGGTGACCTATTACTGAAGGTATCATTGGAGGAAGCTCATCTGACCCAACCACCCCCCAGGACACAATGGCTTATATAAGAGGTTAGTTATTTAAATTAATTATATACTGTATGTACATTAATCCTTTTGCCAGTGTTGCCTCAGTGACTCCCACCCATCTATCTTAGACACAACTTGGCACGTTGATTTTCTTGTAGCGGTGCAATTCTTTGCAATTGACTGCTGTTACCATTTCAGATTCTTAGTTGTCCTTCAGACATCAATCTATTTTAAGGTGACTCAGAGTTATATATTTGAGAAATTGCAATGTGGCCTGCACACTGTTGTAAAAACCAAATTCTAATTAGGTGGGGCACTTTTCTGGGTAAAGTTTTCATTTGTCTAATCTTCATCTTCTACCAGTTACTGACGGTGTAATCTGTCTGGTGGAGCCTTCTGCCATAACATAACTCCATGCTGTTGTAAGTACTCTTAATACTCCACAGATTTCTCATAATGGTTTAGAGCAGAACATCAAAATGGTTCATTTTCATGACAGGAGGATAATGAAGACCCCTTGTCAGCTGCCACAGAGAGAAGATACAGAGAAGTCTATTGAGGTTTACACCTTAAAAATAACCATCTAACAGTTGATAGTGTTGTATCATAATAAAACATTCACCCTTTTCTCTAACAGAGCAATGATGGAAATTACAATGAGGAAGAGGGTCCCTCCACCTCCACAGTACAACTTACCTCAGGAAGATGTTGTTCATTATTGGCCCATGACTTACAATAGAACTAAGTAGACCTGGCACTGTGAAATTGAATGTAATTTTTTGTGTTCATATAGCTCCCTGTGAAACAGCTGTACAAAGTGTGCTTAGAGAAACAAATTGAAAAATGTCATTTAGAAATGTACCACAAGGCTGCAGATGCAAAATATAAACATAGAAATGCAACTGCTGGAACATCAGTTAAAGGGGGTGAGGTGTCCACAGGTAGAACACCAGTTAAAGGTGGTGAGGTGTCCACAGGTGGAACACCAGTTAAAGGTGGTGAGGTGTCCACAGGTAGAACATCAGTTAACGGTGGGAGAGGTGTCCACAGGTAGAACATCAGTTAAAGGTGGGAGAGGTGTCCACAGGTAGAACATCAGTTAAAGGTGGGTGAGGTGTCCACAGGTAGAACACCAGTTAAAGGTGGTGAGGTGTCCACAGGTGGAACACCAGTTAAAGGTGGTGAGGTGTCCACAGGTAGAACATCAGTTAAAGGTGGGTGAGGTGTCCACAGGTAGAACACCAGTTAAAGGTGGGTGAGGTGCCCACAGGTAGAACATCAGTTAAAGGTGTCCACAGGTAGAACATCAGTTAAAGGTGGGAGAGGTGTCCACAGGTAGAACATCAGTTAAAGGTGGGAGAGGTGTCCACAGGTAGAACATCAGTTAAAGGTGGGAGAGGTGTCCACAGGTAGAACATCAGTTAAAGGTGGGAGAGGTGTCCACAGGTAGAACATCAGTTAAAGGTGAGTGAGGTGCCCACAGGTAGGATGTCAGTTAAAGGTGGGAGAGGTGTCCACAGGTAGAACATCAGTTAAAGGTGGGTGAGGTGCCCACAGGTAGAACATCAGTTAAAGGTGGGAGAGGTGTCCACAGGTAGAACATCAGTTAAAGGTGGGAGAGGTGTCCACAGGTAGAACATCAGTTAAAGGTGGGAGAGGTGTCCACAGGTAGAACATCAGTTAAAGGTGGGAGAGGTGTCCACAGGTAGAACATCAGTTAAAGGTGGTGAGGTGTCCACAGGTAGAACATCAGTTAAAGGTGTCCACAGGTAGAACATCAGTTAAAGGTGGGAGAGGTGTCCACAGGTAGAACATCAGTTAAAGGTGGGTGAGGTGTCCACAGGTAGAACATCAGTTAAAGGTGGTGAGGTGTCCACATGTAGAACATCAGTTAAAGGTGGGAGAGGTGTCCACAGGTAGAACATCAGTTAAAGGTTGAGGTGTCCACAGGTAGAACATCAGTTAAAGGTGGGAGAGGTGTCCACAGGTAGAACATCAGTTAAAGGTGGGAGAGGTGTCCACAGGTAGAACATCAGTTAAAGGTGGGAGAGGTGTCCACAGGTAGAACATCAGTTAAAGGTGGGAGAGGTGTCCACAGGTAGAACATCAGTTAAAGTGTCCACAGGGAACATCAGTTAAAGGTGTCCATGTCAGGTAGAACATCAGTTAAAAGGTGCCCACAGGGGTCAGAGGTGTCCACAGGTAGAACATCAGTTAAAAGGTGTCCACAGGTAGAACATCAGGGAACATCAGTTAAAGGTGGGTGAGGTGTCCACAGGTAGAACATCAGTTAAAGGTGGTGAGGTGTCCACAGGTAGAACATCAGTTAAAGGTGGGTGAGGTGTCCACAGGTAGAACATCAGTTAAAGGTGGGTGAGGTGTCCACAGGTAGAACATCAGTTAAAGGTGGGTGAGGTGTCCACAGGTAGAACATCAGTTAAAGGTGGTGAGGTGTCCACAGGTAGAACATCAGTTAAAGGTGGGTGAGGTGTCCACAGGTAGAACATCAGTTAAAGGTGGGTGAGGTGTCCACAGGTAGAACATCAGTTAAAGGTGGGTGAGGTGTCCACAGGTAGAACATCAGTTAAAGGTGGTGAGGTGTCCACAGGTAGAACATCAGTTAAAGGTGGGAGAGGTGTCCACAGGTAGAACATCAGTTAAAGGTGGGTGAGGTGTCCACAGGTAGAACATCAGTTAAAGGTGGGAGAGGTGTCCACAGGTAGAACATCAGTTAAAGGTGGGAGAGGTGTCCACAGGTAGAACATCAGTTAAAGGTGGGTGAGGTGCCCACAGGTAGAACATCAGTTAAAGGTGGGAGAGGTGTCCACAGGTAGAACATCAGTTAAAGGTGGGAGAGGTGTCCACAGGTAGAACATCAGTTAAAGGTGGGAGAGGTGTCCACAGGTAGAACATCAGTTAAAGGTAGAAGGTAGAACATCAGTTAAAGGTGGGAGAGGTGTCCACAGGTAGAACATCAGTTAAAGGTGGGAGAGGTGTCCACAGGTAGAACATCAGTTAAAGGTGGGAGAGGTGTCCACAGGTAGAACATCAGTTAAAGGTGGGTGAGGTGTCCACAGGTAGAACATCAGTTAAAGTTAAAGGTGGGTGAGGTGCCCACAGGTAGAACATCAGTTAAAAAGGTGTCCATGTCAGTGGGAGAGGTGTCCACAGGTAGAACATCAGTTAAAGGTGGGTGAGGTGCCCACAGGTAGAACATCAGTTAAAGGTGTCCACAGGTAGAACATCAGTTAAAGGTGGGTGAGGTGTCCACAGGTAGAACATCAGTTAAAGGTGGTGAGGTGTCCACAGGTAGAACATCAGTTAAAGGTGGGTGAGGTGTCCACAGGTAGAACATCAGTTAAAGGTGGGTGCGGTGTCCACAGGTAGAACATCAGTTAAAGGTGGTGAGGTGTCCACAGGTAGAACATCAGTTAAAGGTGGGTGAGGTGTCCACAGGTAGAACATCAGTTAAAGGTGGGTGAGGTGTCCACAGGTAGAACATCAGTTAAAGGTGGGTGAGGTGTCCACAGGTAGAACATCAGTTAAAGGTGGGTGAGGTGTCCACAGGTAGAACATCAGTTAAAGGTGGGTGAGGTGTCCACAGGTAGAACATCAGTTAAAGGTGGGTGAGGTGTCCACAGGTAGAACATCAGTTAAAGGTGGGTGAGGTGTCCACAGGTGGATTTTACTGATAACTACTGTACTGCATTTGTACTTGCAGGAAATAAGGAGGACTTCCTAAAAAGAACGGCATATTGTCTTTATTTGACACTGGGGAGGTGATGGATCAATCAGAAATGATGGTAGCATATTGTGTCTCTGACTGCTCTTCCATCTCATGCGTCAGCGGGGTGGTTAGGATCATTATCAGGATCGTTCACTGGTTGAGTAGGACATTGATTTCCTCTAAGTGTGGCAATGTTGTGGAGAATCACACATGCCACAATGTCACATGCCCTTTCTAGGGTGACCCTGAGCCTACGAAGGCACTGGAACCAGGCCTTGAGCATCCCAATGGTCATCTCTACCCTGGCTCGTGTCCTGCAGTGAGCCAAGTTATAACGTTGCTGAGGGCCAGACATAGGATCAGAGTAAGGGGTGAGCAAATAGGGGTGTGTTTGGAAAGACTTCCTATTCACATATGCAGCCAATCACACCTGGAAACAGTAAAATATATCAAATTAACTGATTAGAGCTTCAAGTCTCAAAGCTTAATACTAAATGAATTAATTATTGCTTTGATTGATACCTGCACTTTTGTGGAATTATTCTGAGTCTTGCGGGTCTGTGACTTGAACACCACAAGAGTACAGTAAACGTTTCAGTGCAAGAGTCACATTTCTGACAGACAGCCAGACAGACGGTTGCCTTGGAAATATGCTCAGCGTCACCGACGTTATATAGAAAACTCCCGTTGGCAAAAAAAAAACGAGTGCAACACAAATAATTTGTTTACGAACTGAGAGTATGTCCACGATGTGTCAAATGAACGATATAAGGGCTGAGAATAGTGTTCAGGTGAATGATCGAAAAACGGAAACGCTCAAACACATAAACATCAGGGAATAATTAAACATCCAAGCGGGGTCTGATCACCCTCTCCCGACAGATTTCTGTGGAGTATTTGTGCTTCAATATCAACTGTCTCTTCCAGAAAAGGACATGCCATGTCTGACACCACCTTCACTCTGCAGGCTTCAGCTAAAGAGGAGGAGAAACTCCGGGTAAATTGAAGAAAACCTGCCAGCGAGCAGGTTAGCTTCCTTCAAGGGGTATGTTGCCATGGTAACTGACACGAAGTTTAAACTGAACTGGCTTTGTGAAACCGAAATCCCAGATTTTCCTTCAACTCTGAGTCAACTGAGTTTTCACTACACCTGCTTTCTGAAACAGGGCCCTGATATCTCAAGAGGTGATAAGTACAATGTTTGTCTTTATCTGTTGTCTAGTACTGTCTTTTTGCTAGATGGGGCCATCTACTTTAAATGCTGCCTGTCTTCCCAGTAGTTTATTTGGTGTGTGAACTGCTGACTGCTCATACCTTGCAGATGATTGTTGCCACATCAACCAGGATTAAGGGTGGTTTCTCCTCTCCTAGGCAATTAGTACAGGGAAGCGTGCTCTACATCTCTGCAAGGCAATTAACAATTAGTATTAGTACTTCAGTCTTCTATTTTCTCATCGCCAGCTGTAAGCAGCGGTCTCGTTGCAAAACTAAGACCGTTGCCGAAACAAAGACAGTTCTGCAGAATTATTCAAGGATGGAAAAAGAGTATCTTACTTATTTCCAGATTTCATTTTGCTCTTTTGTAGCTTTGGCAACTAAGTGTGTTTTTCTAAACTTGTTCGCTCCTCCTCCTGTAAGCTTTACAGACGCTCCCCACCCCTTGGCTGAAACCCTTCTAATTTAGTGTACCCTGCGCACACAACCCATGTCTCTGCCCATCTTCTGAAATCATCTGAAACCCTACCTCTTCAAAGAGTATCTCACATAATTCCCACAGTACAGCTCCTCATCCACCCAGAGGTTGCGCCTCTTGAGAAGGCTCAGCCCACAGTCCCTACAGGTGTAACACTGCTGGTGTCTATGATGCCTATCTCTTGTCCTGACGGGTAGAGTACTGCAGAGAGAAACTCCATTACCATCACAGTCAATGGCACAGAGGATCAAACATTTACCCAGCTGCCTGGATCTCAGAATGGCATACATTACAATTTGTACATTAACTTTGGACAGTTTGTACACTGACTATTTACTCTATGTGAATGTTTTACTAGAAAGCTCAAAAAGGTATTTCAAAATACTTGATACAATAATTGGCAAAAACCTGGCACACCCTGAGAAGAAAGTGAATATTTTACTGGAGACCAAGAGCAGGGTCATATTCTTACACGATATGAGTTCCACAGCTTCACATTCGCAGAACCTCTGCACTCTCAACAGGGAGGGGTTGCTGGGTGGCCAAGTTTTTTGGGGGGTCCGCAGGGCCGCACCTCCCGAAATCATTCACACTACAATTGACTCCCTATCTGTTCTTACCGAACCTCCTTCGTGTGTCAAAAGAAAAAGGAAGCATTCACTTCAGTCCTGTTTCTTCGATGTTTGACCTATAAATTGTCTCACTTCTACAGTCTTTCTCCAGCACCTCCTCTTCTAGGCGGAAGGTGTTACGACTGCTGAGGGGCTGTGGGTGTCTCTCTCTCTCCTGCCCTGGATTGTCTGGTAGACATCAGAATCCACAAGAGGATACCTCTGCCTGGGGACATCACAACTGTGACAAATGGGAGGGAGCGGCGAATAATAATGCAATTATGATACTCGTTATACACTATATACAGATGACTTACCTTTAGGTAATACAAATGCATACAGTAATTGGAAGCGTCACCTCTCCCTGCGTGGGACACTTTATAGAGTATCCACATGGGGGCAGCAAATGACTTTAATCACAATCTGTTGGCTACGATCATCGATTTACTGTCCTGAATCAGTCACCTCGTTGTCGTTGGGGATATGATCAGTCTTCCTGTCCACAGGAATCTTGGAAAATATGTTAGGCACGGAAATCAAGGTAACTTTCTGTACTGGCGCTGTGATGCAATATTTTTGTTTGCTGTAGTTCTCATTACTCCGTTGACTGGCAGCAATCTAGAGACATGAAATCATTAAAAAAATATACTTGAATGCTTTTTAAACTGCCTATAGCTGCTTCAATCTGTAAAGAGTGTAGTCATACAATTCACATTAGAAATGCAGCATATAACAAAAATCTGTTCAATAAATCTCTTTACAGTAAAAGAACCAACCTGGTTATGACAGACTAACTCCTGAAGAAAAGGCACCCTTC
Source organism: Oncorhynchus masou masou (assembly GCF_036934945.1). NCBI lineage: Eukaryota > Metazoa > Chordata > Actinopteri > Salmoniformes > Salmonidae > Oncorhynchus > Oncorhynchus masou. The sequence continues at coordinate 52,001,291 of NC_088239.1, read as the reverse complement.
TGGTCAGTCCAAAGACTGTTTCAGGTCTGTCATGAAGGGACCGAGAGAAACAAAGTGAACAGAACCCAGTCATCTGTTTACAATATGCTAATGAAGTGAATATATAACTCTTTCTCAGCATACCTCTCTATGAGGAATGTGAGCTGAGGTCTGGATTTCTGGCTGTTTTTCTGCGCCGGCACATGCAGCATCCCTGCAGGACTCTCCATTTGTCTCCACTTTGATATCACCCACTCACAAGTTAGCCAGCTCAGCTTCACTTAACCCATTCACTTGTAGATATAGAGACGGTGTGAGAAAATGCACTGAAATTTTACTAAATTAAGAATGTTGTATCTGTTAATTTGTGTAGTGTGTGTGTGTGTGTGTGTGTGTGTGTGTGTGTGTGTGTGTGTGTGTGTGTGTGTGTGTGTGTGTGTGTGTGTGTGTGTGTGTGTGTGGCAGGACAGTCTGTGCAGCTACCTTGGTGACAGTCAGAGGCGGAGGCACCATGGAGGTCCAGTCAGGGTTACCATCATGTCATCAGGGTAAGAGGTCGAGGAAACAGAGCAAGCTGAGTAAATCTGACAAGTCAGTGTGATATAACGCATATACAGCAAAGAGCGTGGTTAAAGTAGTTGAGCGTCTATGCACTTGTGAGATATGGAGCCTCCACCCAAGAACATCTGTACATGACGTTCTCCAAAAGATTGTATCTCTGTCAGTAAGTCGACTTACTGGAGTACACTTAAGCAATAAGGCACGAGGGGGTGTGGTTAATGGCCAATATACCACGGCTAAGGGCTTTTCTTATACACAATGCAACGCAGAGTGCCTGGATACAGCCCTTAGCCGTGGTATATTGGCCATACACCACAAACCCCAGAGGTGCTTTATTGCTATTTTAAACTGGTTCAACGTAATGAGCGGTAAAAAATGTTTGTCATACCCATGGTATACGGTCTGATATACCACGGCTGTCAACCAATTAGGATTCAGAGCTTGAAACATCCAGTTTATAATAGAGTAACATATAACAGAGTTAAAGCCTTATGTCTGTGGAATTTAACCCGCCGATGACATTACTTTTACAATGTCTGCCTAATAAACTATTGTTAATATTGAACTAAACATTGCCTAACATAGCCTAAACAACATTAGATATGTCATAGCCTGGAATAGCCCATCATTATTTATTTGATAAATATGAATAGATGGTGCAAAATATTAATCTCACCTGCCTTGTCATTTAGTGCCCAGACAGGAAAGCTTGGAGACAGCGAAAGACGATTAGAGAACCACGACCTGTATCCAGATCCAAGCCCTGAAACTGCACACAAGGGCTGCTTCACCCGGCCCTTGTGAGTCTCGAACAAACTTTCTGTCGGCCAAAGTATTGTAAGTGGATAAAATGAATAAACCCAGCAAAAATGGAAAAGTCCACTCACTGTCAACTGCGTTTATTTTCAGCAAACTTAACGTGTAAATATTTGTATGAATATAACAAGATTCAACAACTGAGACGTAAACTGGACAAGTTCCACAGACATGTGACTAACAGAAATGGAATAATGTGTCACTGACCAAAGGGGGGGGGGGGGGTCAAAATAAAAAGTAACAGTCAGTATCTGGTGTGGCCACCAGCTGCATTAAGTACTGCAGTGCATCTCCTCCTCATGGACTGCACCAGATGTGCCAGTTCTTGCTGTCAGATGTTACCCCACTTTTCCACCAAAGCACCTGCAAGTTCCTGGACACTTCTGGGTGGAATGGCCCTAGCCCTCACCCTCCATCCAACAAGTCCCAGGCGTACTCAATGGGATTGAGATCCGGGTTCTTCACTGGCCATGGCAGAAGACTGTCAATCTCAACGCTGTGTGTTACAGGGAAGACATCCTCCTCCCTCATGTGTTACCCTTCCTGCAGGCTCATCCTGACATGACTTACTGCATATTGCACACCGAAGTTGCACAAGATCACTGCTGTAGCCTGGTATAGAAACTGTGTTTGTAGTACCAGAAATATTGATATGCTTTCATTTTGAGAATAAACTATTTTTTTCTTCAGTTGGCTACATAGTTGTCTGACTGTAATTTCCCTAGGCCTATTTATTTAAAGTTATCAAATAAAAGAGAAACGGTCTTCATTTTGGGTGCATTTATTTACATTTGGATTCATTGACAAATAAAACATCTACAGTGAGACGTTCTTCATCAAGTATTCATGCCTACATGTAGTATACATGCCTCCATTATAACATAAGTCACAGTGAAAAATAGACAGGTATAAAAAAGAACATAAGGGAAATGTTTGCAATATTATGAACTAATATAATGCTGATTAGATCTTCTTTCTTTTTCTCCCTCCTTTCCCCATCGGTTGGTCAACTTTTTATCCCCCTGTCCTCATCGCTGTATCTGATTGAATGGCGACACAGTGGGCAGTTTCCAAACTCGGCCATGACCCGCAGGGCGCAGCGACGGCACAGGCAGCGGTGGGCGCAGGGAAGGACCACAGAAGCTCTAGCAGATAGACAGACCACGCAATCACGATCTACAGTGCAGAATAAATAGAAAGCAAGTAACTTTACGCTACCAACAAAAGAGGCTGCCAAGAAAACTATATTGTAAATTGACCACAGTTCCTTTAGGTCAACAGAAATCCATATCCAAACATTGAAATAAAACTGTACAACTGCACAAGTGGCGACCCATCATTCTGGGTAGGTGGGGCACCTATTTAGCTAAAACAATGTTTTTTTGTTTTTGCATGTTATTTTGACGTTAATACGTGACACATCCGTTTGCAAACAATAAAAAATAAAAAAGATTATTAAGTTAATGAAGCGGCACACAAACATGGTCTATTTTTTGCTTTCTTAAGGCAGCTCCAATTTGCAGGCGTTTCAGCCTAGCTCAGTGCTTTATATGTTGGTGAAGCAGCCAGCGGAAAATATGTAATGGTAATGTTCTCTTGTTGCGCCGTGATTGGTTCAGTGTTCTGTCACTCATGGTGACACTACATCACCTCCAAATCTATGGGGAGAGCTCGAAAATTCAAGCCTCTTAGGTGCTGCAATAGGCTGCATTCAAACACTTAAAAGACACACCCTATCCCCTCAGCCCTCAAATTAAGTGGACTCTTCTGATGACGTATAATGATGTCTGATGAGTATACACTTGCAGGGCAAGGGGCGAGGGAGGAAGGAATGATTTTTAAAATGGACCGCCTTGCCGGGAAATTCGTCCCTCTTTCATCGTGCGATGATTATGTTTTCAGCCACTGTAGCCTGTGGGTGCTTAATATGCGCTACAGTCAATTATGATTGCATGTTTACTTATATTAACTATATCATTATTAATATACGCCTACTGTATGATAGCAAATTAATTAGCTAACTAACGTTAGCCTGCCGAGCTGGAACTTCTGAAGGAAAATGTTTTATTTCTACAATTTCCAAAAGCTAACCAAACAAAAACATCATTACTTTTACGAGATAGGTTTGTGCCGTCATGTGCATTAGTAGCACAATTTCTAACCTTTTTACATGAGTTTTTATTACACTTGTATGTTGACTTATCCATATTGACGTTGAGGTTTTAAGTTTTGGCTGACTTTTCATAGCAGATGTACAATCATTGCGAATTGAATTATGGGACATTTCAGGCCCCAACGTGAACATAATTGTACACTCGCAAACTCGATCAAAAATGAGGGCTGAGGGGCTTACTTTGCGAACTTCCCTTGTTTGGCTAATACTTTGGACCGACGTCCGAGATGGTGACGGGGATTCCCCCAAGGGCAAAAGGTGAGGGTAAGTGGACGAGGGTGTGTCTTTTATGAGTTTGAAATGCAGCCATAGAGTTACATTAGAAGTGCCCATCCAAGAAGGCTCAAGGTCATTGGCCAAGGTAAAATGACGTCAAATCCCGTTATATCTACTGTAGCTTTGATTGGACTGATCACGGCAACATCATAATTTCAAAATCTTAGCTAGCAGTCATCATGAATCAAGTCGATAATCTACTGGAAAATCCTTTTCAATCTTTGATTGAAGAGAAATTATGAAGAGAAATCAGATAAAAACATATCGGTGCTCATCGGCCATTCGACATAAACATTACACAACAAGTTGGAAATCGCAAATTCAACAATGAGTGGTTTGGAAGGAATCTGTGGCTAACGTCAAGAATTGCAAAGCAATCACTAGCCTGCTGTTCAGTGGAGTGGATGTGTGGTCCAAGTCTGGGTTTAAGGGTCTCTTTTCCAATTTTAAAAGGATAAACATTCAACATTGGCCATGCTTTCAATCCATTATGACTTCTGCTGCATTGGAAACTCGGAAATCTCAGACTTTAGTGAGTTCAAGACAACTGGGAACTCTGGAAAAAAATGAGCTCAGACCGGGAAAATATGTTTTGAACGGTCATTCAACTCTGAATTTCATATCGAGAACTCTGACCTCTTTCTAGAGCTCCAACCTGAAGATCACTGACGTCATGACCTTGATTTTTAACCCCAGAGTTCCTAGTTGTCTTGAAAGCACCATAAATCCAGAGAATGCTAGACTTTGATGACAAGATCTGCCCACAAAGGATTGTTGCGCCACCTTCCTGTTCAAGTGAGCACAGCACAACAATGTGAGTCCAACAATGGCTTGTATGCTGCTTAAATTATGTAATATGCCAGTCAGATGTGTATACTGTAGCTAAGAAAGTCATACTAAGTGTATGGTGTGTAGTAAGCTGTTGGTAGCCCATGTGCCTCACCCTAATAATTTGGTCCCTTTTCCCCTCTTAACTTAGCCTACTGTTCTGACTTGGTGGTGCACATGTAGCCTATAGCCTGTTTTAGAGAAATGTAATCATTGAATATTGTTGGGACAGTTTTATGTAGACCCTAACAGTGTGTGGACACCATTTGTCACCGTTATAGTGCAATGAATGTATTGTTTAGGCTTGTATAGTGGCTTTGGTGGCAGGCATCTACATATTTTATTTTTTATTTTGAGTTTGCCCCACCAAGATTTAAATTGCATCGGTATTGAGACCCCTTGACTTTTCCCACATTTTGTTATGTTACAACCTTATTCTAAAATTGATTAATGTGTTTCCTCATCAATCTACACTCCACAATGACAAATCGAAAAAACTGGTTTTATTTTTTTAAATAATTTATAATTTATACAAAATAAAAAACATACCTTATTTTCTTAAATATTCAGACCCTTTGCTATTATGAGACTTGAAATTGATCTTAGGTGCATCCTGTTTTCATTGATAATCCTTGAGATTTTTCTACAATTTGACTGGAGTCCACCTTTGGTAAATTCAACTGATTGGACATGATTTGGAAAGGCACACACCTGTCTATATATGGTCCCACAGTTGAAAGTGCATGTCAGAGCAAAAACCAAGCCATGACGTCGAAGAAATTGTCCCTAGAGCTTTGAAACAGGATTGTGTCGAGGCACTGATCTGGGGAAGGGTAACAAAAACTGTCTGCAGCATTTAAGTCCTCAAGAACACAGTTGCCTCTATCATTCTTAAATGGAAGAAGTTTGGAACCCACAAGACTCTTCCTAGAGCTGGCACGCCGGCCAAACTGAGCAATCGGGAGTGAAGGGCCTTGGTCAGGCAGGTGACCAAGAACCCGATGGTTACTCTGACAGAGCTCCAGATGGAAGCCACTCCTCAGTAAAAGGCACATGACAGCCCGCTTGGAGTTGGCCAAAAGACACCTAAAAGGTGTCAAGGAAAAAAGATCCCCTGGTCTGATGAAACCAAGATTGAACTCTTTGGCCTGTATGCCAAGCGTCACGTCTTGAGGAAACCTGGCTCCATCCTTACGGTGAAGCATGGTGGTGGCAGCATCATGCTGTGAGGATGTTTTTAAGCGGCAGGGACAAGGAGACTATTCAGGATCAAGGGAAAGATGAACGGAGCAAGGTACAGAGAGATCCTTGACGAAAACCTTTTCTGGAGCGCTCAGGACCACAGACTTGGGCGAAGGTTCACCTTCCAATAGAACAACGACCTTAAGCACACAGCCAGTGGCTTCCGGACAAGTCTCTGAATGTCCTAGAGTGGTCCAGCCAGAGCCTTGAACCCAATAAAACATCTCTAGAGAGACCTGAAAATAGCCATGCAGCGACACTCCCCATCGAACCTGACAGAGCATGAGAGGATCTGCAGAGAAGAATGGGAGAAATTCCCCAAATAAAGGTGTGCCAAGCTTGTAGCGTCATACCCAAGAAGACTCGAGGCTGTAATCACTGCCAAAGGTGCTTCAACAAAGTACTGAGTAAAGGGTCTGAATACTTACATAAAATGTGATTTCAGTTATGATTTTAAAATATTTGCAAAATAATTGTCATTACGGGGTATTGTGTGTAAATAGATGAGGGAAAAAACTATTTAATACATTTTAGAATAAGGCTGTCACATAACAAAATGTGTAAAAACTCAAGGGGTCTGAATACTTTTCGAATGCACTGTATATGCTAAAATCGTCACTGCAACTGTATCAACTTTATAAATATCTACACTCGCCAACCTGAATGCTGGGGGGCCCTAAGCGAGATTTGTTTGGGAAGCCCCCTCTTGAAGGTGGATAGAAAAATTTACATTTTAAAATGCATTTCCTGCAATTCTACACATTTTTCAATGGGGAGTAGAGAAAATGTTGCAGTTTTAAAGCAAGCTTTCTACAATTCTACACATGTTGCCATTGGGTGGAGAAAAGCTTAGAAATTTGATAACAAATATCATTTTGCCATGGGGCAGAGAGAACAAATATGCAGTTTTACAGCTCATTTCCTGCAATTCTAGACATTTTGTCAAGACTTAGTCACTCGCACTCAGATATCATTAATATGGCCTAACAAAATCAATGGGGGAGTTCAGGGCCATTGGGCATATGGTACTCGGCCATGGTTACTACAAACTTAGATAGCTGGCTAGACTAACTTACCAATCTAAAAACTGTTAGCTGACATGGCTAATTGAGTGACTGTCAATGACTGACATAAGAAAAAAACTACTGATGCACAACCAAATTTCGAAAATGCAACTGTGTATTCTACTATTCTAATTCTCAACAATAGTTGAGTCACTAACTGAGTTCCTAAATATATATATTTTTTTATATTTTTTTAAATTAATTAATTAATGTATTTATTTTGGTCACCCCTAACTGGCTGAGACAGTTTATGTCGCTTATGCCTGGAGCCGGCACTGTCTGGCTTTAATAATGCAGTTAGTTACACACCTATAGAGTTGTCTATCTCTGTGGTAGGGATAGGGTCAGCAGAGAGCCTGTAGTCCTGAGGGGTGCGACAGGGATGATCCTCGTTCACACACATGCAGCTGTCCCTATGAGACACAGAGGGAGGAGGAGGGACAGGACAGGACCTCCGGATCCGCAACTTCAATAAGTCTTTCTTTTCTGATCCTGAAAAGGGAAGGAAGAACATAAAGCACTGATCAGTCGGAGTTAATGTGATACTATCTAAAAAATAAAAGATTGTTCAGGCTACTTTATCAACCAAGAAATTCACCATGTGCCTCACCCAATAGGAGCACAGCTCTGGTCTGTCCGTAGACATCTATCATGGCCCACAGGGGGCGTGTCACATCCACCCCCTTCGGTAGCTTGTACCTCAAACCATTTGGCCCCTCGTAAACCAGTATTCCTCGACGGGTCACCCAGAAGCGGAGCTCTGTCCCTGGCATGATGAGGCTGGAGGGCACGATGGATGCCCAGTACCCGTAGGTGGTGGTGAGGTCAGGGATAGCCATAGCAGGAGGGAAGAGGGGCCCAGAGGAGGAGGGTGGTATGATGGTGAAGCCCAGCCGCAGAGCTCCATGCCAGTGTTGGTCACAACATTCCACCCGCAGATGTATCTTCTCCTGGACCCTGATTGGACGACTGCTGAAAGTCAGACCATTCTGGAAGGTCTCTCTGTCCCTCTCCACACGTCTACCTCCCAGACTCAGACACACATCGGTTCCCAAGGCCCCTATGTGGAAGGACAGGGGCCCCAGACAGTGACGCCCACATATATTGGGTGGATACATCTCTAAAGGGGAGGGAGGAAGATTGTTTAATTGTGTTTTATAATGTTTTGCTAACAATCAGCTGACATTATTTACCAGGCAAGTCTACCTTCCTTTAAAACCTAAAGCTAACACACATTGTAAACTTTCTCGCAGATGGCTGACAAGTCAAAACATGTGGGAAGACGAAGTTTATGGATTTAAATCTGCTTAGTACCTTTAACATGTTTCATGTGTTGTACAGAATATTCATGAACTTTATTATTATATCGTGGTGTTGACTACACTTAAGCAGAAATGTCCGTTCGTTTATGGTTTCATTATTTGCTAAATATGGGTAAATCTGTCAATATGAACATCAAATCAAAGTTATTTGTCACGTGCAACAAATACATACTTACAGTGAAAGGCTTTACTTTGAGGCTCTAACCAACAGTGCAATTTTTAAGTTAAAAAAACAATATTACAGTTGAAGTCATAAGTTTACATACAGTTTAGGTTCGAGTCAATAAAATGCATTTTTCAACCACTCCACAAATTTCTTGTTAACAAACTATAGTTTTGGCAAGTCGGTTAGGACTTCTACTTTGTGCATGACACAAGTCATTTTTCCACTAATTGTTTACAGACAGATTATTTCACTTAAAACTCACTGTATCACAATTCCAGTGGGTCAGAAGTTTACCTACACTAATTTGACTGTGCCTTTAAACAGCTTGGAAAATCCGGAAAATTATGTCATGGCTTTAGAAGGTTCTGATAGGCTAATTGGCATCATTTGAGTCAATTGGAGGTGTACCTGTGGAAATATTTCAAGGTCTACCGTCAAACTCAGTGCCTCTGTTTGACATCATGGGAAAATCTAAATAAATCAGCCAAGACCTCAAAAAAAATGTAGACCTCCACAAGTCTGGTTCATCATTGGGAGCAATTTCCAAACGTCTGAAGGTACCACGTTCATCTGTACAAACAATAGTACGCAAGTATAAACACCATGGGACCACGCAGCCGTCATACCGCTCAGGAAGGAGACGTGTTCTGTCTCCTAGAGATAAATGTATTTTGGATCAAAAAGTGTAAATCAATCCCAGAACATCATTAAAGGACATTGTGAAGATGCTGGAGGAAACAGGTACAAAAGTATCTATATCCATAGTAAAACGAGTCCTATATCGACATAACCTGAAAGGCCGCTCAGTAAGGAAGAAGCCACTGCTCCAAAACCACCATAAAAAAAGCCAGGCTACGGTTTGCAATTTCACATGGGGACAAATATCATACTTTTTGGAGAAATGTCCTCTGGTCTGATGAAACAAAAAAAAACTGTTTGGCCATAATGACCATCGTTGTGTTTGGAGGAAAAAGGGGGACGCTTGCAAGCCGAAGAACACCATCCCAACCGTGAAGCACGGGGGTGGCAGCATCATGTTGTTGGGGTGCTTTGCTGCAGGAGGGAGTGGTGCACTTCACAAAATAGATGGCATCATGAGGTAGGAAAATGATGTGGATATATTGAAGCAACATCTCAAAACATCAGTCAGGAAGTTAAAGCTTGGTCGCAAATGGGTCTTCCAAATGGACAATGACCCCAAGCATATACTTCCAAAGTTGTGGCAAAATGGCTTAAGGACAACAAAGTCAAGGTATTGGAGTGGCCATCACAAAGTCCTGACCTCAATCCTATAGAAAATCTGTGGGCAGAACTGAAAATGTGTGTGCGAGCAAGGAGGTCTACACACCTGACTCAGTTACACCAGCTCTGTCAGGAGGAATGGGCCGAAATTCACCCAACTTATCGTGGGAAGCTTGTGGAAGGCCACCCAAAACGTTTGACTGAAGTTAAACAATTTAAAGGCAATGCTACCAGATACTAATTGAGTGTATGTAAACTTCTGACCCACTGGGAATGTGATGAAAGAAATCAAATCCGAAAGAAATCATTCTCTCTACTATTTTCTGACATTTCACAATCTACAAATAACGTTGTGATCCTAACTGACCTAAAACAGGGAATTTGTACTATGATTAAATGCCAGGAATCGTGAAAAAATGTAGTTTAAATATATTTGGCTAAGGTGTATGTAAACTTCCGACTTCAACTGTAGGCAAACAATAGATAAGTAAAGAAATAAAAACTAAAAACACAGTGAAAAATACCCCTTGCCATGCGGTAGTAGAGAGAACAGTTTATGACTGCACATTAGCCCCAGTGATGTCCTGGGCTGTACGCACTACCCTCATGTTATGGATCTTTCAGTTTCATTATATGTCAATATGTCTCATGCTAAACCCTTCTTTTTTTCCCATAGTCCAAAAGTCATATGAATGAGTACATTATTGCAAGCCATTTCTCTGAAACATCCTCCTTGTACCTTGCTTTACATGATTAACACGATCGCGTGGGAAGCAAGTTTTCTATACTGAAACTGATGTTAAACTCTATACATAGCATATTATGACTCCTCAAACATTCCACTGTATGTGCTTGTATGGTATCATTTACCTGGGTGCATTTCGGCTTTCATTAAATTATTTGTTAGATACTTGCTAATAATTGGTCCCTAATTATTAAATTAGCAAATTTAAAAATGGATGTTAATTTCATTACTTGCACCATCTACACACAAACAACAATGGAAATCTTTCCAGTTATTAACCTAAACTCACAGGTTACCATTTAATATTAAAGTTGCCATTTTTTTTGTTAGTTTTTACCTGGTTATTTCAAGACCTTTGAAATAGTTTGAATGATTCACCGCAGCTGTTTTGATGCTTTGTTCACATCCTGGTTGTGAAGTATGCATTTATCAAATCTGTACAATGGATTGTTTTTAATAGTTGTATATATTTATTTAGAAAACCACAGCTGTTTACTCAATTACGGGAAATAGTCTACATACTCCTCTCGGTCAAGGTCCCTTTTTATGGCTTAGAATAAATAGACTCAGGTGTCTCCTGAGTAGAGATTCTGGGTTCGAGTCCAAGCTCTATACTTAACTATACTTTAAGTATATTTAAAACCTTTTACTCAAGTAGTATTTTACTGGGTGACTTTCACTTTTACTTGAGTCATTTTCTATTAAGGTAAATTTACTTTTACTCAAGTATAAGAATTGGGTACTTTTTGATAAAAACACAACGCTACAGAGCGCCAGTATCAGATAATCAGTTTAACTCTAGAAAGCATGCATAACTACATACTTTTTGTGCAAAATGTTGCCAAATAAATGTTGAATGTCTAATTATATCTACATTTCTAATTAATTTAATTTATGTACACGTGTTATATCTGTCTAGACATATGTTGATGAGTACATCGGAATGTGTATAATATTAATATTGTATTCTTACCAGTGCTCCTACCAATCTCCATCCTCTTCAGGTTTGCCTGTCTTGAAGTTGGCTTCTTCCCGTGGAGTCTTCACACTGGACTGATACAGTAGCAAGGCAGCAGTGATGTTGGCTCTTCTTAGTGTGGCGTGTATAGTTTTGTTTTGAGACAGCACAACCTCTTCAGTTAGAGGTTGGGGGAGTGGCATAAAAACACAGCCTCACCTACCCACTCTTCCCCATGTCACGTTGTCTTTGCTTAGCAAAATGACTTGGCAATATTTATACTTCAACTGTTTTATTTCATGTCTGCAATAAAGTAGAGGTGATGCCGGATCTGACAATTAATCTTGATGGTTGTACAGTCGTCTCAAATAAAACTGAAAGGACTGTGGCTTTACTCTGGACCCTGATCTCTCTTTTGACAAACACTACAAACATTTCAATGACAGCTTTTTTCCATCTAAATAACATTGCAAAAATCAGAAACGTTGTCCAAAAATGATGCAGAAAAATCAATCCATGCTTTGTCACTTCTAGGTTAGACTACTGCAATGCTCTACTTTCCAGCTACCTGGATAAAGCAATAAATAAACTTCAGGTAGTGCTAAACACGGTTACTAGAATCTTCATATTACTCCAGTGTTAGCCTCTCTACACTGGCTTCTTGTTAAGGCTAGGGTTGATTTCAAGGTTTTACTGCTAACCTACAAAGCATTATATGGGCTTGCACCAACCTCTCTCCCTGATTTGGTCCTGCCATACATACAGTTGAAGTCAGAAGTTTACATACACCTTAGCCAAATACATTTAAACTCAGTTCTTCACAATTCCTGACATTTAATCCGAGTAAAAATTCCCTGCCTTAGGTTAGCTAGGATCACCACTTTATTTTAAGACTGTGAAATGTCAGAATAATAGTAGAGAGAATGATTTATTTCAGCTTTTATTTTATTCATCACATTCCCAGTGGGTCAGAAGTTTACATACAATCAATTAGTATTTGGTAGCATTGCCTTTAAACTTGGGTCAAACGGTTTGGGTGGCCTTCCACAAGCTTCCCACAATAAGTTGGGTCAATTTTGTCCCATTCATCCTGACAGAGCTGGTGTAAATGAGTCAGGTTTGTAGGCCTCCTTGCTCGCACACGCATTTTCAGTTCTGCCCACAAATTCTCTATAGGCTTCAGGTCAGGGCTTTGTGATGGCCACTCCAATACCTTGACTTTGTTGTCTTTAAGCCATTTTGCCACAACTTTGGAAGTATGCTTAGGGTCATTGTCGATTTGGAAGACCCATTTGCAACCAAGCTTTAATTTCCTGACTGATGTCTTTAGATGTTGCTTCAATATATCCACATCATTTTCCTACCTCATGATGCCATCTATTTTGTGAAGTGCACCACTCCCTCCTGCAGCAAGGCACCCCCACAACATGATGCTGCCACCCCCGTGCTTCACGGTTGGGATGGTGTTCTTCAGCTTGCAAGCCTCCCCCTTTTTCCTCCAAACATAACAATGGTCATTATGGTCAAACAGTTCTATTTTTGTTTCATCAGACCAGAGAACATTTCTCCAAAAAGTACGACCTTTGTCCCCATGTGCAGTTGCAAACCGTAGTGGCTTTTCTACGGCAGTTTAGGAGCAGTGGCTTCTTCCTCGCTGAGCAGTCTTTCAGGTTACGTCGATATAGGACTCGTTTTAATCTGGATATAGATACTTTTGTACCTGTTTCCTCCAGCATCTTCACAAGGTCCTGTTGTTCTGGGATTGATTTGCACTTTTTGCACCAAAGTCCTTCCTGAGCGGTATGACGGCTGCGTGGTCCCATGGTGTTTATATTTGCGTACTATTGTTTGTATTGATGAACGTGGTACCTTAAGGCATTTGGAAATTGCTCCCAAGGGTGAACCAGACTTGTGGAGGTCTCCATTATTTTCTGAGGTATTGGCTGATTTCTTTTGATTTTCCCATGATGTCAAGCATAGAGGCACTGAGTTTGAAGGTAGTCCTTGAAATACATGTACACCTCCAATTGAAGAAAATTATGTCAATTATCAGAAACTTATAAAGCCATGACATTATTTTCAGGAATTTTCCAAACTGTTTGAAGGCACAGTCAACTTAGTATATGTAAACTTCTGACCCACTGGAATTGTGATAGATTATTTCACTTATAATTCAAGAATGAATTGTGTCATGCACACAGTAGATGTCCTAACCGACTTGCCAAACTATAGTTTGTTAACTAGAAATTTGTGGAGTAGTTGACTCCAACCTACAGTGGGGAGAACAAGTATTTGATACACTACTGATGTTGCAGGTTTTCCTACTTACAAAGCATATAGAGGTCTGTAATTTTTATCATAGGTACACTTCAACTGTGAGAGACAGAATCTAAAACAAAAATCCAGAAAATCATATTGCATGATTTTTAAGTAATTAATTTGCATTTTATTGCATGACATAAGTGTTTGATACATCAGAAAAGCAGAACTTAATATTTGGTACATAAACCTTTGTTTGCAATTACTTAGATCATACGTTTCCTGTAGTTCTTGACCAGGTTTGCACACACTGCAGCAGGGATTTTGGCCCACTCCTCTATACAGACCTTCTCCAGATCCTTCAGGTTTCGGGGCTGTCGCTGGGGAATACGGACTTTCAGCTCCCTCCAAAGATTTTCTACTGGGTTCAGGTCTGGAGACTGGCTAGGCAACTCCAGGACCTTGAAATGCTTCTTACGGAGCCACTCCTTAGTTGCCCTGGCTGTGTGTTTTGGGTTGTTGTCATGCTGGATGACCCAGCCACGACCCATCTTCAATGCTCTTACTGAGGGAAGGAGGTTGTTGGCCAAGATCTCGCGATACATGGCCCCATCCATCCTCCCCTCAATACGGTGCAGTCGTTCTGTCCCCTTTGCAGAAAAGCATCCCCAAAGAATGATGTTTCCACCTCCATGCTTCATGGTTGGGATGGTGTTCTTGGGGTTGTACTCATCCTTCTTCTTCCTCCAAACATGGCGAGTGGAGTTTAGACCAAAAACCTCTATTTTTGTCTCATCAGACCACATGACCTTCTCCCATTCCTCCTCTGGATCATCCAGATGGTCATTGGCAAACTTCCAATGGGCCTGGACATGCACTGGCTTGAGCAGGGGGACCTTGCATGTGCTGCAGCATTTTAATCCATGACGGTGTAGTGTGTTACTAATGGTTTACTTTGAGACTGTGGTCCCAGCTCTATTCAGGTCATTGACCAGGTCCTGCCATGTCGTTCTGGGCTGATCCCTCACCTTCCTCATGATCATTGATGCCCCACAAGGTGAGATCTTGCATGGAGCCCCAGACCGAGGGTGATTGACCTTCATCTTGAACTTCTTCCATTTTCTAATATTTGCGCCAACAGTTGTTGCCTTCTCCCCAAGCTGCTTGTCTATTGTCCTGTAGCCCATCCCAGCCTTGGGCAGGTCTACAATTTTATCCCTGATGTTCTTACACAGCTCTCTGGTCTTGGCCATTGTGGAGAAGTTGGAGTCTGTTTGAGTGTGTTGACAGGTGTCTTTTATACATGTAACGAGTTCAAACAGGTGCAGTTAATACAGGTAATGAGTGGAGAACAGGAGGGCTTCTTAAAGAAAAACGAACAGGTCTGTGAGAGCCGGAATGCCTACTGGTTGGTAGGTGATCAAATACTTATGTCATGCAATAAAATGCGAATTAATTACTTAAAAATCATACAATGTGATTTTCTGGATTTTTAGATTCCTGTGTGTACCTATGATAAGAAATTACAGACCTCTACATGCTTTGTATGTAGGAAAACCTGCAAAAATTGGCAGTGTATCAAATACTTGTTCTGCCCACCGTAAGCGTATGTAAACTTCCAACTTGAACTGTATATGATGACTTTACTTGCATTAAAACTGTGGATGGAAACGTGGTAACTGGATAAGAAAGAGAGTTACAGCACAGACGTCAATGACAACCCTTTGAAAAGGAAGGGAAACAACAACTTATGATCAACTGAGTGATGACATGGGTTCAAGATGAATCTAAACAATCCAGGGTTTGGTTGCCCAGTGGCTGTCTGGACCACGTTTCTATGGACCACATGAGTCCCTTCATGCACTGGTTTACAGCACAGGCCACCCTCGGCAAGCTCAGATAAGACTGTCCAGGCATCAGTCAGGTTAATAATAAATTATATACATCCCTTTCAGTTTCAATTTTACGCCCACAGTCTTACAGCATGACTATCTTAACCAATCAACAAGAGGCAATAGAGCCATAAAACATCAGAGGACTTTAGTGATATGAAATCACACGTACCGATTTCCTGTAAATTGAGACGGCTACAGTTGAAGTAAATCTGTTTGCTTCATGACCCAACATCATTTAGTCCTTCACACTTACACTCATTTTATTCTGATAAGTGGTTCCAGAAATGGGTTTGTTGCATGACAAAGACAAAATGTTGTTTAAGTAGTGGTCAGTCCAGCTGTTGATACAAACTACAGTGCACACTAAAACCTCTCTTCTCCCATCAGGTATGGTTCCAGAACCGCCGGACTAAGTGGAGAAGGAAGCAGAGTGTGTCCCAGTCTGTCTACACCAGGGGGCTGCTGGGAGCAGAGTGGGGAAGCCTCTGGTGTTACCTCAGAAGTGCATGGGGATTATGACAGACCACTGGACCCTAACTATGACGACTAAAGAATCCACCTTTTGCTGTGCAAGCATTGTAAGGCTGTCTCAACTTCTCAGTTCCAACCCATACATCTACCTGACTGACTGTCACTCTCAGTCAAGTTGCTCAATTTACAATCAATGAGACACAAGAGGAGCTTGGAATAACTAAGTTTCTCTTGTACAATCCCAGAGACACTTGTAGTTGGGCATACACCTTATTGCTATGGCATGTCAAGTGTGTATGTGGAGTGTGTAGTTATGAATACAGATTTTTTTTTAAACACATTGAATTATAGTAAAGTAAAACCTTGACATTCCCAGACCATGTAGACCGCTGATAATGAAACAGAAAGTGCAGGAGCGGGTCTTTTCCTAATTTGTTTGCAATAAATAAAATAAAATACGGTTATAAAGTAACACTCGGGTGTTAATTAACAACATTCCTTCGTCAGGTAAACATTGCAGACTGTACGATAACAGAAGTAGCTTATAAATATACTGAATGAATTGTGTGGAAACAAGCTTAAAGCTTCAGGTGCATTCCACAAACAATCTTCATTCTTGTGTGTCGCAGAGCAGCACAGAGCTGTTCTTGTTGTTTTTTTTGCAGCACAGAGCTGTTGTAAAGGAAGTTGTCAAAGAAATTAGTTTGTGTTTATACAGGACCTCCCGCCCTCACCTACCGTCAACCAATCATGTCAATGAGGAGCTATACGGAGCCCTCCAAATTATTCCAACATTTGGAGCTGCGATACAGAGCCCAATTTGGTAATTGCGTCACACCATCCATACGTCGCCTCCGACCACACATTTTCAGATCAAGCATAAATTGGCTCTAATTTGGGGGGGATTTACCATTATACCTACGTTATATCTGGAGAATAAGTGTGGGGAACCAAATCACTTGGTCACAATGCCTTGTGAAGGATTGCAGAGATAAACTTAATGATTGAACCATTAGTTGTTTTGTGAAGTTTACAGGTCATAAAGGGCTTGTAACAATGTTTGCCAAGCCTTAACAAAACATTCATCAGGTAGATTAATTGTATATCAGCTGGGCAAGCCTCTTAGAGGCTCATTCAATTCTAGTATGACTGATTGTGTGGTTTAATGATTTACAGAAGATCTGGTAATGAGTGAGTGTGTTTGTTTGTGTGTCCCCACAGGATCCATTGAATAAAGGCAACTATAGCCTGGTCCCAGATCTGCTTGTGCTCTGGCCAACTCCATTGCCATTATTGTCAAGCCGAACATTACTGTCAAGCCAAACATAATTGCCATGACAATTCCATAAGGAGTTGCCAAGAGAGCAGAAAGACTGCCACCCAGGCTAGGACAACCCCCAAGGGAAGCCACAAACGCTGAGACAAAATTTGACAATATCAAAATAGTATGTTTTAATTATCAATACAACACATTCAATGAGCTTTGATAATGAGCTTTGGTAACACGGTCTTCCATGTCATGATCTCTATCATCTAGGACAGGGACAGATATAGACTATTTATCTGTATCTTTGGTCTGCTGTTGCTTGGTAACCTTGCCACCCGTTATGCATAAATGGGTTGTTCCACGGATAGAGTGCCTTTTGCGTCCCTTTGATATTTTAAGTAGTAATTGTGCACCAATATTGCTTTCTGAGAGTCCCCGTTAATGTAAGACACATGACAAATTCCATAAATCCAATTATTTATATGAATAGATCGGCTAAAATGAACCCCCCCCAAAAAAAAAAAAAAAAAAATCAGCATTGCCAATAATCTGTCCTGCCTCATGTTTTTCCATCTTCTGGGATTATTTTAATCCATTTAACCCAAAAATGTTCACCATCATTGTACAACCCTAAAAACATAAAACATTATTAGTGATTAATTTATGTTTGTCCCTCATTTTAGGGGCCACCCTGATAGGTGAATTTAACTCTCATTTTATTATAGTGAAACTATTCCTTAAAAAAAAAAAGAAACATTCTAAAGAAACATTTAATATCTAATAGTTGAATTATAGTGTAAAAGCAGGTTATCTGGATCTGTTATAAATGTTTTGGTGTTGTGTGGTAGAAAACTGAGCAGGTCAAGCATAACATGTCGATCTCAAAGCTGCCCTTTTTCAACATCATCACTGAGGTATTGTTGATGCAGGTGCCTGAGTGGGAAACAGTCACGCCATGGCATTACACACTCACACAGATCCAACACAGGGTGAATCTTTACAGCGTGAATCTTGGATAATGGCGCCAGAGGAGATGGCTGCTGTTTTATGGTCCCCTAACCAATTGTGCTACTGCCTATGTTTTTTTGCGTTATTTGTAACTTATTTTGCACATAATGTTTCTGCCACCGTGTCTAATGACCAAAAATAGCTTCTAGATATCAGGACTGCAATTACTCTCACCGTACTGGAAGAAATGATTTTTCCTTTAACGAGTGGGACGCAAAGGACTTACTCCAGACACTCGACAAGGCCCTCATCCCCGTCATTCGCAGGAGAAAGAGACTAGAGACTGAGATATCGGGGTCGTAGGTCTGGGTGCCGTGTAAGAATCTGACGGCGAATGTGTAATCTGCCCATACCATCGATCCTATTAGCCAATGTACAATCACTGGAAAATAAAAAAGACGAACCACAAGCACGTATATCCTACCAAAGGGATATTTAAAAATGGTAATATCTTATGTTTCACCAAGTCGTGGCTGAACGATGACATTAATAACACACTGCTGGCGGGTTTTACACTTTTTCAGCAGGATAGAACAGCAAGGGGAGGAGGTCTATGTATATTTGTAAACAACAGCTGGTGCACGAAATACAGTGCCTTGCGAAAGTATTCGGCCCCCTTGAACTTTGCGACCTTTTGCCACATTTCAGGCTTCAAACATAAAGATATAAAACTGTATTTTTTTGTGAAGAATCAACAACAAGTGGGACACAATCATGAAGTGGAACGACATTTATTGGATATTTCAAACTTTTTTAACAAATCAAAAACTGAAAAATTGGGCGTGCAAAATAATTCAGCCCCCTTAAGTTAATACTTTGTAGCGCCACCTTTTGCTGCGATTACAGCTGTAAGTCGCTTGGGGTATGTCTCTATCAGTTTTGCACATCGAGAGACTGAAATTTTTTCCCATTCCTCCTTGCAAAACAGCTCGAGCTCAGTGAGGTTGGATGGAGAGCATTTGTGAACAGCAGTTTTCAGTTCTTTCCACAGATTCTCGATTGGATTCAGGTCTGGACTTTGACTTGGCCATTCTAACACCTGGATATGTTTATTTTTGAACCATTCCATTGTAGATGTTGCTTTATGTTTTGGATCATTGTCTTGTTGGAAGACAAATCTCTGTCCCAGTCTCAGGTGTTTTGCAGACTCCATCAGGTTTTCTTCCAGAATGGTCCTGTATTTGGCTCCATCCATCTTCCCATCAATTTTAACCTTCCCTGTCCCTGCTGAAGAAAAGCAGGCCCAAACCCTGATGCTGCCACCACCATGTTTGACAGTGGGGATGGTGTGTTCAACGTGATGAGCTGTGTTGCTTTTACGCCAAACATAACGTTTTGCATTGTTGCCAAAAAGTTCAATTTTGGTTTCATCTGACCAGAGCACCCTCTTCCACATGTTTGGTGTGTCTCCCAGGTGGCTTGTGGCAAACTTTAAACGACACTTTTTATGGATATCTTTAAGAAATGGCTTTCTTCTTGCCACTCTTCCATAAAGGCCAGATTTGTGCAATATACGACTGATTGTTGTCCCATGGACAGAGTCTCCCACCTCAGCTGTAGATCTCTGCAGTTCATCCAGAGTGATCATGGGACTCTTGGCTGCATCTCTGATCAGTCTTCTCCTTGTATGAGCTGAACGTTTAGAGGGCGGCCAGGTCTTGGTAGATTTGCAGTGGTATGATACTCCTTCCATTTCAATATTATCGCTTGCACAGTGCTCCTTGGGATGTTTAAAGCTTGGGAAATCTTTTTGTATCCAAATCCAGCTTTAAACTTCTTCACAACAGTATCTCGGACCTGCCTGGTGTGTTCTTTGTTCTTCATGATGCTCTCTGCGCTTTTAACGGACCTCTGAGACTATCACAGTGCATGTGCATTTATACAGAGACTTGATTACACACAGGTGGATTGTATTTATCATCATTAGTCATTTAGGTCAACATTGGATCATTCAGAGATCCTCACTGAACTTCTGGAGAGAGTTTGCTGCACTGAAAGTAAAGGGGCTGAATAATTTTGCACGCCCAATTTTTCAGTTTTTGATTTGTTAAAAAAGTTTGAAATATCCAATAAATGTCGTTCCACTTCATGATTGCGTCCCACTTGTTGTTGATTCTTCACAAAAAAATACAGTTTTATATCTTTATGTTTGAAGCCTGAAATCTGGCAAAAGGTTGCAAAGTTCAAGGGGGCCGAATACTTTCGCAAGGCACTGTATAAGGAAGTCTCAAGGTTTTGTTTTACTTTCTATTGTGTAAAAAAACTAGAAATAAGAAAAAAATGAACTTGAGCATGCATAATTATTCACTCCCCCCAAAGTCAATACTTTGTAGAGCCACCTTTTGCAGCAATTACAGCTGCAAGTCTCTTGGGGTATGTCTCTATAAGCATGGTACATCTAGCCATTGGGATTTTTCCCCATTCTTCAAGACAAAACTGCTCCAGCTCCTTCAAATTGGATGGGTTCCGCTGGTGTACAGCAATCTTTAAGTCATACCACAGATTCTCAATTGGATTGAGGCCTGGGCTTCGACTAGAACATTCCAAGACATTTAAATGTTTCCCTTTAAACCACTCGCGTGTTCCTTTAGCAGTATGCTTAGGGTCATTGTCCTGCTGGAAGGTGAACCCTCCGTACCAGTCTCAAATCTCTGGAAGACTGAAACAGGTTTCCCTCAAGAATTTCCATGTATTTAGCGCCATCCATCATTCCTTCAATTCTGACCAGTTTCCCAGTCCCCGTCAATGAAAAACATCCCCACAGCATGATGCCGACACCACCATGCTTCACTGTGGGGATAGGGTTCTCGGGGTGATGAGAGGTGTTGGGTTTGCGCCAGACATAGCATTTTCCTTGATGGCCAAAAAGCTGAATTTTAGTCTCATCTGACCAGAGTATCTTCTTCCATATGTTTGGGGAGTACCCCACATGCCTTTTGGCAAACACCAAATGTGTTTGCTTATTTTTCTCTTAAGCAATGGCTTTTTTTCTGTCCACTCTTCTGTAAAGTCCAGCTCTGTGGAGTATACGGCTTCAAGTGGTCCTATCGACAGATACTCCAATCTCTGCTATGAATGTCACACCCTGACCATAGTTTACTTTGTATGTTTTTATGTTTTGGTTGGTCAGGGTGTGATCTGAGTGGGCATTCTATGTTGGATGTCTTGTTTGTCTATTTCTATGTCTGGCTTGATATGGTTCTCAATCAGAGGCAGGTGTTAGTCATTGTATCTGATTGGGAACCATATTTAGGTAGCCTGGGTTTCACTGTGTGTTTGTGGGTGATTGTTCCTGTCTCTGTGTTTGTTGTCACCAGATAGGCTGTATAGGTTTTCACGGTCCGTTTGTTGTTTTTGTATTGTTAGTTATTTCATGTCTAGTTCATTTCATTAAAGAACATGAATAACCACCACGCTGCATTTTGGTCCGCTTCTCCTTCGACAGACGAGAACCGTTACAATGAAGCTCCATCAGGGTTATCTTTGGTCTCTTTGTTGCCTGTCTGATTAATGCCCTCCTTGCCTTGTCCGTGAGTTTTGGTAGCAAGCCGTCTCTTGGCAGGTTTGTTGTGTTGCCATATTCTTTAAATTTTTTAGTACTCCGTGGGATGTTCAACATGTCTGATATTTTTTTATAACCCAACCCTGATCTGTACTTCTCCACAAGTTAGTGGTAGTGGCATGGGTCCTCAGATCCTCAAAAGGTTTTACAGCTCCACCATCAAGAGCATCCTGACTGGTTGCATCACTGCCTGGTATGGCAACTGCTCGGCCTCTGACTGCAAGGTACTACAGAGGGTAGTGCGTACGGCCCAGTACATCACTGGGGCCAAGCTTCCTGCCATCCAGGACCTCTATGCCAGGCAGTGTCAGAGCAAATCCATAAAAATTGTTAAAGATTCCAGCCACCCTAGTCATGGACTGTCCTCTGCTCCCGCACAGCAAGCTGTACCGGTGCGCCAAGTCTAGGTCCTAAAGGCTTCTTAACAGCTTCTACCCACAAGCCATAAGACTCCTGAACAGCTAATTAAATGGCTACCCAGACTATTTGTATTTATCCCCCCATTTTACACTGCTGCTACTCTCTGTTTATTATTTATGCACAGTCACTTTAACTCTACCTACATGACATACTACCTCAATAACCTTGACTAACCGGTGCCCCTCACATTGACTCTGTACCGGTACCTCCTGTACTCTCTGTTATTTTTTTATATTTTTTTTCGCTCTTTAATTATTTGTTACAGTTATTGTTTTTATGTATCTATTTTTTTCTTAAAGCGCCATTGTTGGTTAAAGGTTTTAAGTAAGCATTTCACTGTAAGGTCTACACCGGTTGTATTCGGCACATGACTAATTCTATTTGATTTAATTTAATTTATAGTACAGCCTTCATTAGGTGCCTTAGCTCATCTCTATTTGAGCAGCACTCAATCCATCAGAAACGTTTCCATACTAAACCTCTGGGAAGATGAGGATGGGGTGTTGAGTTGTCTGCAACATGGTTGCTCAACCTGAAAAATAAAATAAAAAACTTTAAGTGAATAACATGTTAATAATAACTGTTTGCACCACGTTAGAAGATTGTACCATAATTGATTTGTTGCTTTTTAACAGTGGTATAAAGTTATTCAGTAAAAATACTTTAAAGTACTACTTACTGTAAGTAGTTTGTTTAGGTATCTGTACTTTACTATTTATATTTTTGACAACATTTACTCCGCCACATTCCTAACCAAAATAATGTACTTCTTACTCCATACATTTTTCCTAACACCCAAAGTACTTGTTACATTTTGAATGTTTAGCAGGACAGGAAAATGGTCAAATTCACACACTTAACTAGATAACATCCCTGCTTCTTCTGATCTGGTGGACTCAAACACAAATAGTTGGAGTTAAATAAAACATCTTGTCATCTGCTTAATATAAGGAATTTATACTTTTACTTTTGTTACTTAAGTATATTTTAGCAATTTAAATTGACTTTTGATACTTAAGTACATTTAAAACCAAATACTTTTAGACTTTACTCAAGTAGTATTTTATTGGGTGACTCGCTTTTACTTGAGTCATTTTCTATTAAGGTATCTTTACTTTTACTCAAATATGACAATTGGGTACTTTTTCCACCACTGCTTTTTAATGCCCTTAGGCAAGAGTCTGAGGATGAGACATGAAAGGAAAGCGTGCAGTTGTTTCTCAACAAGCAGCTGCAGTATTACCTTTTGGCCACAAGGTGTCAGTCTTTGACTTCAGATATCTCAAACCAAACGTGGGGGCTGGATTTCACCATGGCTCCTGGACAACCCCAGGCAGGCAGACCACCATGTATCTGGCCAACCTGAGAGAGGATGTGAAGACTGAGTGGCAATCTTGATCAACTTAATATCTTTGCAAATAATGGGTTATACATCTGCCAACCAAACGCCCCATACGTTCCGAACTTGCACACATACACCACAGAGAAGGCCTCACATACACACAATGCTCACAGTGACATACTAGGATTTACATACCATAGAAAAGCAGCCGTCATTGGCCAGGATGATGATGTCAATTGCAGTTGTGATTGAACACACAGATTCCTCCATTCCTTGGTTTGTTCTCACTGTGGACAGAGCAAAGAAACTACTAAATGAGACATTAACAAAACCGCCTTTCTCAGAAATCTGAAAGCAACCAGTGTGTTCTACAAATTCCCATAAGACTGGCTTTGAGCTCAGTACAGGCTAGGGTAGTGAGTCACTAATGGTCAGAAGCTGTCAAGTACAGTGCATTCAGAAAGAATTTAGACCCCATGACTTTGTGCTTAGGGTCTTTGTCCTATTGGATGGTGAACTTTCGTCCCAGTCTGAGGTCCTGAGCTCCCTGGAGCAGGTTTCTATCAAGGAACTTTCTGTACTTTCCTCCATTCATCTTTCCCTCTATTCTGACTAGTCTCCCAGCCCCTACCGCTGAAAAACCTCCCCTCCCCTCTGCTTTTGATGTGATGTGGTTGGTGTTAAGCCAAATCCAAACTGGCTTCCCTTGACACTTTTTTTTGGTGAGCAGGACCATTCAGAGGTCAGTCAGTTTAGCTCTACGCTGATTGGCTTTTTTCTTGGTCAATTCTTTGGGAAGCCTGGCTTCCCTTGGCATCCATGAGTACACGCCACTGATTGGTAAATGGGAAGAAAATTACTGTACACTTTGGATGGTGTATCAATACACGCAATCACTACATAGATACAGCCATACTTAACTAACATTGTAGTTAAAATCCACTATACTAACCTAATTGACAGAGTGAAAAGAATGAAGCCTCCAGAGAAGAGAAATATTTCAAAATATGCATCCTGTTTGCAACAAGTAATACGGGCAAAAAATGTGGCAAAGCAATTAACTTTTTGTCCTGAATATAAAGTGTTATGTTTGGGGCAAATCCAATAGAACACATTACTGAGTACCACTCTCCATATTTTAAGCATAGTGGTGGCTGCATCATGTTAAGGGTATTCTTGTAATCATTAAGGACTGGGGAGTTTTTCAGGATAAAAAAATAAAGGAATGGAGCTAAGCACAGGCAAAATCCTAGTGGAAACCCGGTTTCAGTCTGTTTTCCACCAAGCATTGGTAGATTCATTTACCTTTTAGCAGGACAATAACCTAAACCACAAAGCCAAATCTACACTGGAGTTGCTTACAAAGAAGACTGTGAATATTTCTGAGTGAACGAGTTACAGTTTTGACTTAAATCTGCTTGAAAATCTATGGCAAGACTTGAAAATGGTTGTCTAGCAATGATCAACAACCAATTTGACAGAGCTTGAACAACTTTGAAAATAATCATTGTTTTACAATTGAAGGTCAAATACACTGCATTTCAAACAGTTAGTAATAATCTAATGAATTCTGGGTTTATACACCTAGGCTAAATACAAGCCTTCCACAACCATAAGACCCACTAATAATGAAATGTGTTTATCAAAATAGTTTAACAGGCTTTTTTTTGCAATGAACACTAATTACATTTTTTGTTACAAATTTAACTAGGACCATGCATAATGCATATTCACTAATAATGACTAACTTATTGTAGGAGGCATTAGGCCATAGAAAATGAACACAGGTCTCGTCAACAATCTCTCAAACCCACGTGCTAATGATTAGCCAGCTAATCTTTGTATTTCAAGTTTAGCCAACTTGGATCTACAGTGCCTTGCGAAAGTATTCGGCCCCCTTGAACTTTGCGACCTTTTGCCACATTTCAGGCTTCAAACATAAAGATATAAAACTGTATTTTTTTGTGAAGAATCAACAACAAGTGGAACGCAATTATGAAGTGGAACGACATTTATTGGATATTTCAAACTTTTTTAACAAATCAAAAACTGAAAAATTGGGCGTGCAAAATTATTCAGCCCCCTTAAGTTAATACTTTGTAGCGCCACCTTTTGCTGCGATTACAGCTGTAAGTCGCTTGGGGTATGTCTCTATCAGTCTAGCACATCGAGAGACTGACATTTTTTCCCATTCCTCCTTGCAAAACAGCTCGAGCTCAGTGAGGTTGGATGGAGAGCATTTGTGAACAGCAGTTTTCAGTTCTTTCCACAGATTCTCGATTGGATTCAAGCGGCCTACCTTATTTCTCAGAATGAGAATGAGTGTCACAAATCTCGCCGAAGATGGTGCCTCTTCCTGTTCGGGCGGCGCTCGGTGGTCATTGTCGCCGGCCTATTAGCTGCCATCGATTCCCTTTCCGTTTGTTTCTGTTTATTGGGTTTAATTGGGTACACCTGTTTTGAGTTAGGTTTTGTTTGCAGGCTATTTAAGGGCACTAGGCCCACTGGGTATTTGTGCGGGCTTGTTTCTTGTTATCTATGTATGAGTGTTATCAGTATTTTTCCGGGACAGTTTTTTGGGACGGGTTGTTTCATGTGCCCTGGTGTTTTGCATATCGTGGAATCACAGTCTATGGAATAAAATATCCACGTACTGAATTACCTGCTTTCTGCGCTTGACTCCTCCACTCACCATCATTAGAAGTTGTAACAGAAGCCCGCACCACCGAAATGGAGTCAGCAGGAGCAGCGACCACCCCTCTCCCAACTATGGAGGAGCGCGTCCATCACCATACGGCTGTTCTCCATCGGATCGGTACAGCGATGGACCAGATGATGGAGAGGATGGAGCGATGGGAAAGGAGTGGTCTACCGACGTCTACCCCAGCACCCCCACAGACGACGCCACCTACTCCACCTACGTCGTCCTCTGGTTCCAGCGCACTGCGTCTCTCCCCCCCCGAGGGAGTACGTTGGAGCGGCGGCTGGGTGCCAGGGATTTTTGCTCCAGCTCTACCTGGCTACCGTGCGTCCGGCTCCCTCGGGTGAGGAGAGTGTGAGCCTCCTCGTCTCCTGTCTAACGGGCAGGGCCCTGGACTGGGCCAACACTGTCTGGAACAGTCCAGCCTCGGCTCGGGACAAGTACCTGGTGAGCGACTGTTCCACCTCAGACAGGAGACGAGGAGTGCACAGGACTTCACGTTGGAGTTCAGGACCCTAGCTGCTGGTGCTGGGTGGAATGACAGGGCCCTGATGGACCATTACCGGTGCAGTCTCCGGGAGGACGTCCGTCGGGAGCTAGCTTGTCGGGACACTACTCACTCCCTGGATGAACTGATAGACATGTCGATTCGATTGGACAACCTGCTAGCTGCCCGCAGGCGTTCAGAAGGGGTCCTGTTAATTCCACCCTCCAGCCCTCCCGCTCCCACTCCGATTGAGTTGGGAGGAGCTGCATCTAGGGAGACCAGAGGAGGAGGCTCCTCCTGCGCCTATTGTGGACGGAGAGGACACACTTCGGACCGGTGCTGAAGGAGTTCCTCTGGGAGTCGAGCTGGTCGGCGGAACACTCCTCGGCCACCCCAGGTAAGCAGGCACCACACTCACCCAGAGCTCTCTGTTGGTCACATGTTTTTGTTTATTTTTTTCCTGCGTTTTTTCCCTCTCTTCAGCATAAGGTGCTAGTCGATTCAGGCGCAGCTGGGAGTTTTATGGATCGCGGACTTGCCCGTAAGTTGGGTATTCCGTTAGTGCAGATAGACCCACCTGTCCCAGTGCACTCCTTAGATAGCCGACCGTTAGGGTCAGGGCTGGTCAGGGAGGCCACGATTCCGCTGGACATGGTGACTCAGGGGGATCATAGGGAGAGGATCAGTTTCTACCTTATTAATTCACCTGGGTTTCCGGTGGTGTTGGGGGTTCCCTGGCTGGCTATTCACAATCCCCTCATTTCCTGGAAACAGGGGGCTCTTCAGGGGTGGTCAGACGAGTGTTTGGGTAGGTGTATAGGAGTTTCCATCGGTGCCACAACGGTGGAGAGTCCAGACCAGGTTTCCACCGTGCGCATTCCCCCAGAATATGCCGATTTGGCTATCGCTTTTAGTAAGAAAAAAGCGACCAAATTACCACCCCATCGACGGTGGGATTGCGTGATAAACCTCCAGGAGAACACTGCACTTCCCCGGAGTCACGTGTACCCACTGTCACAGGAGGAGACGTTGGCTATGGAGACATATGTCACGGAAGCTCTGAGACAGGGGTACATTCGGCCCTCCATGTCACCCGTCTCCTCGAGTTTCTTTTTTGTGAGGAAAAAGGAGGGAGGTCTGCGTCCGTGCATTGATTATCGAGGTCTCAATTCGATCACAGTGGGTTTTAGTTATCCGCTACCTCTCATCGCTACGGCGGTGGAATCATTCCACGGAGCGCGTTCTTCACAAAACTGGACCTCAGGAGCGTGTATAATCTGGTGTGTATTCGGGGAGGAGACAAGTGGAAAACAGCGTTTAGTACCACATCAGGCCACTATGAGTACCTCGTCATGCCGTATGGGTTGAAAAATGCTCCAGCCATCTACACGATGAGATTCTCAGGGACTTGCACGGGCAGGGTGTGGTAGTCTATATTGATGACATCTTGATTTATTCTTCCACACGCGCCGCGCATGTCTCCCTGGTGCGCAAGGTTCTTGGGCGACTGCTGGAGCATGACCTATACGTCAAGGCTGAGAAATGTGTGTTCTCCAAACCAGCCGTTTCCTTCCTGGGTTATCGCATTTCCAGCTCGGGGGTGGTGATGGAGTGTGACCGCGTTAACGCTGTGCGTAATTGGCCCCACACACTCCTTAGTGTTAAGGGAACCTGGTCTATAAGAGATCGTAAATCTAAAGCGTGTAAAGAACATGGCCCACCTAGCCTGACGCGGATTCAGTCTCCTCGCTGCTCAAATATACTCCAGATTGCGGTGGTCAGTCCAGATGAGGAAAGGGTGTTTAGCCCCCTCTAGCCAGTGTCTCCACACCTTCAGGGCCTTTACCATAGCTAGTAACTCCCGGTCCCCCACATCATAGTTCCGCTCTGCCGGACCCAGCTTCTTAGAAAAGAAAGCGCAGGGACGGAGCTTCGGTGGCGTGCCCGAGCGCTGAGACAGCACGGCTCCAACCCCAGCCTCGGACGCATCCACCTCGACTATGAATGCTAACGAAGGGTCCGGATGCGCCAACACGGGAGCTTCAGTGAACAGCGCCTTCAACTGGTAGAAGGCTCCATCAACCGCAAACGCACCGGCCCCCCTTCAGCAGTGAGGTAATAGGCGTCGCCACTTGGCCAAAACCCCGGATAAACCTCCGGTAGTAATTGGCAAACCCTAAAAACCGCTGCACCTCCTTTACCGATGAGGGGCCTGCAGTACCTCGTGGCCTGGGAGGGGTACGGTCCGGAGGAGAGGTGCTGGGTACCAGGGAGGGACATTTTAGATCCTTCCCTCTTGAGGGATTTCCACCGCCTCCACCCAGATCGCCCCGCGCCTCATCCTCTGGGTCGTCCTTGAGGCCGGGGTCGGCACGCTACGGGAGCCACGCGTCAGAGGGGGGGGGTACTGTCATGGTGCCTCTTCCTGTTCGGGCGGCGCTCGGCGGTTGGGTTTAATTGAGTACACCTGTTTTCAGTTAGGTTTTGTTTGTAGGCTATTTAAGGGCACTAAGCCCACTGGGTATTTGTGCGGGCTTGTTTCCTGTTATCTATGTATGAGTGTTATCACTATTTTTCCGGACAGTTTTTAGTCCGGTGTATTTTTGGGACGGGTTGTTTCATGCGCCCTGGTGTTTTGCATGTTGTGGAATCACAGTCTATGGAATGAAATATCCACGTACTGAATTACCTGCTCTCTGCGCTTGACTCCTCCACTCACCATCATTAGAAGTTGTAACAATGAGTTGTCAATTCCTTATATAATTGTGTTTTATGTTTATTGCACATTTATAAAACACCGGACGGCTAGTATGTAACCGTATTTGGCTAAAATGCTGCTAGTGGTACGTGGGTATGATTAATTAACTGCGTTTGACGGGTCCTTTTTATCTTCTTCTAATGCCTCTGAAGGGGAAAGTAATCCAAAAGTAACTGAAAGTAATCAAGTTACTTTACTTAGTTTGGCTAATCCAGAAGTTGCGTTACTGATTACAATTTTGGACAAGTAACACTGAACTATAATGGATTACATTCGGAAAGTAACCTACCCAATTCTGCTGATGCCTGCCAGATCTTACAACGCCTGGATAGGTATTTTACACATCAGCTAAGCACACAGTGGTGAAAAGTAATACTTTAAAGTACTACTGAAGTAGTTTTTTGGGTTATGCGTACTTTAATTTACTATTTCCATTTTTGACAACTTTTACTTCACAACATTCTTAAACAAAAAATAATGTACTTTTTACTCCATACATTTTCCCTGACACCCGAAAGTACTTGTAACATTCTGAATGCTTAGCAGGACAGAAAATTATCCAATTCACACACTTGTCAAGAGAACGGCCCTGCTCATCCCTACTGCCTCTGATCTGGCGGACTCACTAAGCACAAATGCTTCATTTGTAAATTATGTTTGAGTTTTGGAGTGTGCACCTGGCTATCCGTAAATAAAAAAAAACAAGACAATTGTGCCTTCTGGTTTGCTTAACATAAGGAATTTTAAATTATTCATGCTTTTACTTTTGATAGTAAGGTAGATTTTAGCAATTGCATTTACTTTTGATACTTAAGTATATTTAAAACCAAATACTTTTAGACTTTTACTCAAGTAGTATTTTACTGGTGGACTTTCACTTTTACTTGAGTCCTTTTCTTTTAACCCTTTAACTATCTCTTCTTGAAAAACGTATAAAGAAATATTTAACCTTTACATTCCTACAACTAACAACTCAAATAAGAACTTCCAATAGTTTTTTTAACTTGATGTTTATTTAGGAAATTACAGAGGTCTACCAGGCCAAAAGAGGGGACGCATTCAGCAGTATGCTACAAACATTCCTCTTTGACATGTAGAATAAGGAATCACGGCTCTATTCATGGTATTTCTATCTGCAACGTTCAAAACACTTTGGCAACTGAATATGGTTATGCCAGTAATGCCATATTAGAATGACAATTTGTATAGCATTTTTACTCAGCTCAACAATATTACATAAAATACTTTAGATCTGCTTAATGGCATTTATAGTTAAGGATTGTTAAACGAGGACTGATATCAAATTTGAACAAATTATGGATTTCTTTGGTTTTCAAACATAAATATTCAATTACATTGAAATTAAGGCATTTTCAAATGGTGTATATAGTTCAATGTACTTCATTTTCAAATGATCCATGTTCTTCCATCATGTTTCCCACATGATTAGACTACATTTTGACATAATGTGACAAAGTGCAGCTTTTTAAAAACTATTATAAGCATTATTTTAGAGACAATCTGTAGTCTAAATATTGATAAATTGACACCAAGGCGAATGTAGTTTAACCAATTTATATTGCATAATATAGTGTGTTGACAACAATTCAATAAAATGTTTAACCAAAATGAGTATTTTTAATAAAACATTTATTTACCACATTCTTAGTCCATAGTAGCCTACCTTACATATCAAATGCCTGGTTGAGCACAGTTTTTCCAAAGTCTAGATTTTTGAAAACCTTTTTACATTTAACTCTTTATTTACATATTCTTTTTCTTCAAGGTCTCTACTAACAGGATTGGTGCAATATTCATCCCCCACCAACTGAATTCTTGCATTTTATCCTGATTTTGAGTTTTCTTACAGCCTTCCAAGCGAGTGCCACAATTACGAACTGCCGCTACCCAAAAGAATAGGAATTATTGATGCAGGAGGGCTGGGAGGGTTGACTAATCAAGTTCTAGTGACGTTTCTTTCCTTTTATATCTACTTTTAAATCCAATGTTAAAACATGTTCTACCAGCCGGTTGAGAAAACAGTTCAAATTCAAGCTAATTGTTTGTTTCTGCATACAGTTTCAGTTCTCTAAATATTTTGTCATCAATTCTATTCTTTTTGTACGCGACAGGTGTTTGATTATGGTTATATTTTGATTCTGTGACTCTCTCTCTCAGAGTTGCGTGAGGCATCATCGGCTGAAAAGACCTGGGCAACTAACTGTATGAGAACCATTGGCTACATGCCTACCACTGGAGGCTGGTGAGGGGAGAACGGCTGATAATAGTGACCGGACAGGAGCAAATGGAATGGCATCAAACACCAGGAAACCATGTGTTTGATGTAATTGATACCATTCCACTGAAATCCGCTCCAGTCATTATCACGAGCCCGTTCTCCACAATTAAGGTGCCACTGAGCTAGAGCTGATAGAGATGAGCCAGCAGATCAACATGAACTGTGAGTAGGCCTAACCATATCTGTGCGATGTGTGTTTAAAGGGAACCTTTTGTGAGTGTCTTTTTTTCTGTGATACCGCTCCTGCATTTTCTCTATCATGTTCTGTTATTACTCTCTCTTAATACACTATCTCTTCCCTTCCTTTCTTCCTCCCTCTCTCTCTCTCTCTCTCTCTCCCTCCTTTTGTAAAGCAAACTTGGTCTTTGCATATGCTATTTCAGTTCTCTAAATATTTTATAATCAATTACATTATTTCTGTTTCTGACAGGTTTTTGCAACCTGTAGGCTAATGCAAGTACACTGAGTGTACAAAACAATAAGAACACCTTGAGTTGCACCCTCAGAACAGCCTCAATTCGTCAGGGCATTGATTCTCCAAGGTGTCGTAATCGTTCCACAGGGATGCTGGCCCATGTTGACTCCAATGCTTCCCACAGTTCTGTTAAGTTGGCTGGATGTCCATTGGGTGGTGGACCATGTTACACACAAACACATGATACACACGGGAAACTGTTGCGTGTGAAAAACCCAGCAGCTTTGCGGTTCTTGACACAAACACCTGGCACCTACTACCATACATCGTTCACAGGTACTTAAATCTTTTGTCTTGCCCATTCACCCTCTGAATGGCACACATAAACAATCCATGTCTCAATTGTCTCAAGGCTTAAAAATCCTGAGTCTATGTCATGGAAAAAGCAGGTGTTCATAATGTTTTGTACACTCTGTGTATATCCAACTAGCTCAGGTCCAGTCTGATTGCCCTCTGCTCTGAATGCAGATAGACAAGGTCACACGCACACACACACGC
Organism: Oncorhynchus masou masou; assembly: GCF_036934945.1. Lineage (NCBI taxonomy): Eukaryota > Metazoa > Chordata > Actinopteri > Salmoniformes > Salmonidae > Oncorhynchus > Oncorhynchus masou. The sequence continues at coordinate 51,968,477 of NC_088239.1, read as the reverse complement.
ACGCACGCACACACACACACACACACACACACACACACACACACACACACACACACACACACACACACACACACACACACACACACACACACACACACACACACACACACACACACACACACACACACACACACACACAACACACACACAAAGTGTATAATTGCAATAAAGCTGTTTATTCTCAACTACACATTGTTTTAGTATTTGGCATGCATAGAATCGCACAAGACAAATTCAAAGTCACAAATAAGTCTGCATAAGGGAGACACACAAAAACTCACAAGTTCCACACTCAAACACACTCTCATCAGTACAGAGATACACACTGATAACACACACATAGAGAGACACAGGTTTCAGTGCTATGTTGATCACCACAATAAATTACAGTGTGTATGTTTGTCTGTGGTGCACATTGTTGATTTGTACGGAGGGACAGCGTGACAGTGTGTCTGGTTAAATCAAAAGTGGAGCTTGCAATCTCAGTATTCATGCAAAATAATGTGCACATCTTTGGGTCTTGGGTTGGCCAGACGTAAACAGTTTATTTATGATTGCTACCCCATTCCCCAGTCTTCGGTTTTCACCAAAATGCTCTTTCCTTTATCAAAACAGTTGCCCATCTATGTTCAGAGCTTGTATAATGTAACTTGATATGTGTTTGATAATCTGAAGAAGTGCATCAGCGCTAATACGTGAGATGTATTTCAAGACAGAGACAGTTGGCTAGCGTATGCCATGGGTTTGAAACTAACTCTACAATAGCTTAAGACATATGGAATCGTACAATATGGGAGAATTGAGCTTCACACAAACATACACGTACACACACATGAACAATACATATTTTGACAGTAGGTACGTTGAAATAATATTGCCATTAAAAAGTTTAGCTTAGGAGTACAAAGGCCCAGAGGGGAATATAGTGCTTTAGGTTGGTTATGGGAGACGCTGGCATGAGAAAGTAATAAAAATGTCAATATGTCTCCTTTACTTTCCCATAGCCTTAACCAACCATGGTAATGATTGTAAGTAGCTCAAACATCACATTGCTCTTGAGCCACTGTAAACACCAAATGTTTTCTCTAATAGCGGAAATGTACAGTGTAAAATTGTGGGAGGCTGGCTGTTCTCTTTTGCTCTTAGAGACAGCAGCATACAGCATCATGATCGCTGACGTTGTTCCGTCAGCTTCTGTGCTCGTCTTCGGATGTGGCAGTAGCAGGGCGGTTGTTGATATGTCGTTTCCCCATTCTGTTCTACAGAAGTCAGAGGTAAGTGGTCCGTTGGTAAGGGCTCCGTCATCTCTTCTCCTTCTCTTCCTCTCTTACCAGGAAAGGGGCCAGTCAGAAACATGGCCTACAGGTGCTTAACCTGTCACTCAGCGAGACATCATACGTACAAACTCTGAGGGGTGAGGAGAAAGATGAATAAAACAACAGAGATGGAGAATGAACATGATTTAGATCAAGTGTAGGGGCTGAAGATCATGAAGAACTGTACGTGCTGCTATCAGCCAATAAAAAGAAATATGTATTTTGAGCACTGGGGATCATAAACGTGGATGGATTTAGTGGAAGAAAAGCAGCACATTGCTATTTTTATCCCGCCTGTCTTCGAGTGTGTGTTAGGGGAGGGAGAAGAGATAGAGGGAGCGAGAGGAAATAATAAAAGATAGTTAAAAAAAGGAAAAGGCTAGAGGGAGAGAGAGAGAGAGAGAGAGAGAGAGAGAGAGAGAGAGAGAGAGAGCATGCATTCCTTGTTCTCTTGGTCATCTATGAGGTGACATAATCCCTTGGTGTGGAGATAATCTGACAGACAGCCCGACTCCCTTCATCCGCCCGTCTCACTCTCAGCATGGTGCTGGAGTATCCTGACTCAAAATGTGTGTGTGTGAGGATTGGCACTGAGGCAGCGTGTCGATGCATGTGTATGTGCTTGTATGTGTGTGGGATAGATAATGAGTGTGAGTGTGAAGCAGGAGAGAGTG